>NC_057716.1:69143280-69174547 GCF_004010195.1 Chiloscyllium plagiosum | reverse complement strand
TGAGGTGCTGCATTTTGGGAAAGCAAATCTTAGCATGACTTATACACTTAATGGTAAGGTCTTAGGGAGTGTTGCTGAACAAAGAGACCTTGGAGTGCAGGTTCATAGCTCCTTGAAAGTGGAGTCACAGGTAGATAGGATAGTGAAGAAAGTGTTTGGTATGCTTTTCTTTATTGGTCAGACAATTGAGCACAGGAGGTGGGAGGTCATGTTGCGGCTGTACAGGACAATGGTTAGGCCAATGTTGGAATATTGCAATTCTAGTCTCCTTCCTATCAGAATGTTGGAATATTGCAATTCTAGTCTCCTTCCTATCGGAAATATGTTGTGAAACTTGAAAGGGTTCAGAAATGATTTCCAAGGATGTTGCCAGGATTGGACGATCTGAGCTACGGGAGAGGCTGTACAGGCTGGGGCTGTTTTCCCTGGAACATCGGAGGCTGAGGGGTGACCTTATGGAGGTTTACAAAATTATGAGGAGTATGGATCGTATAAATAGACAAAGTCTTTTCCCTGGGGTCAGGGAGTCCAGAACTAGAGGGCATAGGTTTAGGGTGAGAGTTGAAAGATATAAAAGAGACCTAAGGGGCAACTTTTTCACGCAGAGGGTGGTACATTATGGAATGAGCTGCCAGAGGATGTGGTGGAGGCTGGAACAAATGGAATATTTAAGATGCATTTAGATGGGTATATGAATAGGAAGGGTTTGGAGGGGTATGGGCCAGTTGCTGGTAGGTGGGACTAGATTGGGTTGGGATATTTGGTCGGCATGGACGGGTTGGACTGAAGGGTCTCTTTCCATGCTGTACATTTCTATGACTCTATGACTCAGTTCCCCAGAATGTTATCTGCGTTGCAGCTTAACAGTCCAACAATAATACCACTAGGCTGTGACCACCCCCCCCCCCCCCCTTAAATGTTGCATACTGGATGGAGACACACACACACTTATCATTCTGCCCTCACATCAGACCCTGACCTTCTGTTTTAGTCTTCATCTGTTTCTGTCCCAGAATTTGTTATCATGTTGATTTTGTTTGACAGCCTTAGATTAGAAATTGAACTTCTAACACAGTAAACACCAGTCATTTATTTATCTCAGCAAATGACATGAATAATTGTACAATTACTATGTAAGTATATGTTCATAATGAATGCAAATTTCTATCAATTTCTCTTTAGGTCTCTCTGTCAGTCTTCATCAACTGCTAGAAAAGCAGGAAGGCAGCATGATGTGTGGTTTTTGGGAATGCTATTCTGGGATTAAACATTGGAAGGATACAAGGTTGAGGTTGGTATGAGGGACAATTTTGACTCTACCTGCTTGGCATGAAGGGAATCAGGAGAAAGTGAGGACTGCAGATGCTGGAGATCAGAGTTGAAAAATGTGTTGCTGGAAAAGCGCAGCAGGTCAGGCAGCATCCAAAGAGCAGGAGAATCGACGTCTCGGGCATAAGCCTTTCTTCAGGAATCAGCTGAGTGGGAGAATCAATGTATAGTACTGAACGTTTTACTCATGACTGTCATTTTATAGTTGGCAATCCATTCGACAGAGAGTGGGTGGGGGTGCAGGAAAGGGTCACAGATGGGTGAGAAGTAGGGTGCAAGGTGGGTGAGGGGGCAAGGTGATAGGATACCATGTGAGGGAAGGGGTCATTATCAGATTATTTGTTGGAATAGGTTAAGGGGTGAGGAGCAAGCTAAAAGTTCTAGCTGTGTTGGTTTGGGAAGGGTTATCAGGGCTGGTTGAGTCGAGTTGGGGAGAGGTGTCCGTCAGGTGGGGAAGATCAGGTCTGGCCAAAACAGGAAGGCAGATTATTATCTGAATGGTGATAGATCAGGAAAGGGGAAGAAGTGACGAGACATGGGTTTCCTGTACACTAGTCGCTGAAAGTAAGCATGCAGGTGCAGCAGACAAAGAAGAAACCAAATGATATGCTGCCCTTTCTGGCATGCAAATATGAGTAAAAGAGCAGAAATGGCTTCCTGGAATTGTACAGGACCTTGGTGAGATCACACCTGGAGAACTGTGTGCAGTTACCTGAGGAAGGATGTTTTGGTTATGAAGGTGGTACAACAAAGATTTCCCAGACTGATTCCTGGGTTGGCAGGATTGATGTATGAAGAGAGACTGGATAGGTGAGGACTATATTCACTGTAGTTTAGAAGGATGGGGTGGGGATCTCATAGAAACCTGTAAACTTCTAACAGGATAGACAGTGTAGATGCAGGAAAGAGGTTTCCAATGACTGGAGTTCAGAGCCAGGGTCACAGTTTAATGATATAGAGTAGACCATTTCGGACTGAGATGAGGACAAATATCTTCACTCAGGCATTGACAGGCCTGTGGAAATTCTATGCACAGAAAGTGGTTAAGGCCAAAATATTAAAAGATTTCAAGAAGGTTCTTCAGACTAAAGGGGTCAAAAAGTATTGGAGAAAGTGGGAACAGAGTACTGAGTTGTATGATCAGCAATGATAATATTGAATGGTAGAGCAGTGTTGAGGGGCTGAATGCTCTACTTCTGTTCTTATCTTCATTGCTTCGATAGTTCTGCATACTGGGGGAGAGTTGTCAAGTGTGACAGTGTTGTCAGAAATCATTGAGGAGGTTATGGAGTTTGTCAGTGGTGAGTCATGGTATCCTAAGTAGAAATCATAGAGTCATAGAGATGTACAGCACAGAACCAGACCATTCAGTCCAACTCGTCCATGCTGACCAGATATCCTAACCTAATCTAGTTCCATTTGCCAGCACTTGGCCCATATCACTCTAAACCCTTCTTATTCATATACCCATCCAGATGCCTCTTAAATATTGTAATTGTACCAGCCTTCATCACTTCCTCTAGCAGCTCATTCCATACACACACCACTCTCAGTGTGAAAAAGTTGCCTCTTATGTCTCTTATATCTTTCACCCCTCACCCTAAACCTATGCCCTTTCATTCTGAACTCCCCCACTTCAGGGAAAAGAGCTTATCTATTTATCCTATCCATACCCCTCATGATTTTATAAAGAGTAAAGAGTAATTCTTCTAACTGGCTAACTATTAAACTTAAATCAGTAAGAACCCTCTGAAATCTCTAAATCTAGACTAGCTGGGAATTTCTTCATTGAGATTTCAGACACTGGGTAATTGACTCAAGGAAATTTAACTTTTCAGGCAATTCTCGTTGACCTAACTGCATCAGGTTTTCTGCATGGTCCCCCTGTGCAAATGTAGTTTATCCTGATGAAGTGATTATGGAATGGCAATGGAATTTCTAGGCTACCATTTCATGATCTGTCTTGTTAGCCACTACAGTACTTGATCATTTGGCCAATTACATTTGAATGATACATTTTAATGTGAGGTAACTTAATTAATGGAATGCAATCATGTGTGATTTTACAGCTTTCTCTCATTGGTGTGACAATTTGGCATTCAATAGAAATTGACTGCAGCTTTAGATGTAATACAATATTGCCAGTATTACAATGATCACAATATAAATCTTAGAATTGTGAATACAAAGGAGAAACTACTAACTGAATTGTCACTTGAATTTTTTTTCGCTAAAACTGATTTTATAAATATAATTTATCCAAAACATTTGCATACTTTTATTGTATTTTCCTGCTGTCTGCAATAAATGTGACATAGTTTGTCATGTCAGATTTCTGAGGTAAATAATGACATACAGAATTGAGACAGCAAAGCACTCATGACTACAAATTTAGTTAAATACAGTTTTGATGTATCATTAGTTCGTTATTTAAATTATCATGCTATTACTGAATTGCAACTTAAAAGCTCAGATATTTAGCCATAATGAAAGCGATAATGCATTATGGGATGGTATTAAGCACACCACAAATTAAATAACGTTTAAAGCAGTGATTTGTAGGCAAGGCAAATTGTAAAACCTTACCATTTCCCACCCATTTATAATGCACTAAGCAGGAAGAACCTTGTGTGATGGGGTGTCTGCTTCCACATTTTTAGAATGAAGCTCTCTAATCTAGTAATGACAGGTGTAAGATTAACTTTGTTAAGCATCTACTCATTCATGCAAACTAAATTAAATTAATGGAACAAATTTATTCCATAATTAAGATAAAAATTCACGTCAGCTGTAACCTTGCTGTACACTAATTATGTAGAAATGATTTATCATCTGTTCTAATCTGAATATTAGAACTCACCTCATTGATAACTGCATCTCACTTTAAAAAGATGGAACCTGATTAGCACTGACAGAATATGCAGCCAGTCTAGTGAATGCCTGTAAAGGTAATGGAACCTGTAAGGCTTCATTAGAGTTCCATATATCACTCAGGCAGTTTGACATGGATGTGCAATAATTTTTTTTTCCCAATCCATCAGATTTTGCATATGGGCTATGATTAATCTTTTAAAGAAAAAAGTGTAATGGAAAATATTGATGTTGCATGACATACAAGTGGAACTTCTGTTGTGCGTATGTATGCCAGTGATGCATTGTGTGGGACCTTATAGCCATTAAGACATGAGCCTTTTGCCTACAGCAAAAAAATTACATTTGATAATATCTGTTATTCAAGTAGAGGAACTTACAAAGTTTAGAATTTTTGCTTGTTTTATCACAACCTAGAATATCAACAAAAAGAAAATGACTTTTTTACATCATCCAGTAAAATTGTGATTAAAATAATTTATAAGTTCTCTAATACAGTTGCAGTTTGTCTTTGAAAATTGTGATTTATGATTTTTAATGGATAGCTAATAATGTGATATTGTATGCCCGATAGTAAATTGATCATTCAGCTTGTTAAATTTGTTATTGTGCAATGAAATATGTAGCCATTTCTATTTCACCTAAAGGTGAAAAACTATAGTTAGAGGAACATAGCATAATTCAATGCTTATTTAACTACAAAGATTATTTTGTAGCAGAGAACAGTAGCTCAGCATATGGTAGCGAAACTTATTCTGTGTATTAAGGATAAGATGCAAGTTTGTGTTGAATTCCTGTTATTAACTGTGCTGTTGTGTATGCAGGAAAGCCAACTGGAGGAAAGTAATGATCAGAGCTGATCATTCCAGGTCACTTTCATGGTTAAAAAGCATACAAGTAGAACTAGCTTTTCAGTTCAGGCTGTTTATTCAAAAGCGCGAGTGGAAAGCCAAAGTCAATGAAACAAAAAAGGAAAATGAAACCAACTACCAACAGTAATCTATTTTATACGTGTTTTATGGATTAAATACCTCTACCAAATTCAGAGATTTGACTTTTTTTCGAATAGATATGATTATTAAATTAGTCCCAATAGAAGAGCTCTGGAGAAATGTAACTTTTGCATCATTAAAACCTGATCTGAGGGGTGAACAGGGCAAATCAGTTACACTGTTTGGAACCAAGGATAACTTTACATGCGAGGTTATCGTAAAAATTGCTAGCAATTTATTTTAAGGAAGAAAGTTCTGTTTACTATGTCTTTTTAAAAAAAAATCTGTTATCCACATAATAAAGTATGAACTGGAGGGTATTTGCATATTTAATTAATTTTCACGATATGGACATCCCCTCTGCCCTGAAGCTCTTCAACCATGTCCTGCCTACCTGCCTATCTTCTTTTCCACCTATCCACTCCACCCTCCCCCCACCGACCTATCACCTTCATCCCCTCCCCCACTCACCTATTGTACTCTTTGCTACTTTCTCCCCACTCCCACCCTCCTCTCACTTATCTCTCCACCCTTCAGGCTCTCTGCTTGTATTCCTGATGAAGGGCTTTTGCCCGAAACATCGATTTTGCTGCTCCTCGGATGCTGTCTGAACTGCTGTGCTTTTCCATCACGACTCTAATCTAGACTCTGGTTTCCAACATCTGCAGTCATTGTTTTTACCTATCATGAGCAATACAGATAGATCTTATCCATCCTTGCTGACCTGCGAAGATGATGGTGGATTCTCTGCTTGAGTCATTGTAAATTCTTGTTATCCTTTACAACAGTTTGGTGGAAACCAGGTAGTTTTCTTAAGCATGTTAATTAATTAGTTGTGATTTTACAAGATTCTAATAGATTTACGGTCACGTTTATTTTTATTTAGATCACCAGCCTTTAATGTTAATTTTCTTTCCATCTCCACAGATGCTGTTGAGTACTTACAGCACTTTTTCTTCTTGTTTCACATTTCCAGTAGCTGTGGTATCCCACTTTTGTGTTTATTTAAGTTTTTATTTAACTGAATTCAAAATCTCACACTGCCATAACAACGTCTGAACTCACATTCTGCTGGCTTAATAGTGCAAGCTATACGTTTACTGGTCCAGTAGCCCAACATCCACACCACTGCACCTATATTACAGAGCTTCTGAACTTTCACTAAACTGTTATTTTGGGCAGCTGGATATGGGAGTGTTTCTTGGTCAACAAGGGATTTAGTGCAGAACTAACCAGGCTTGGTAATACTTTGAGGATTCCCTTGGGTTATGGAATAAATGAACCTATTACTCACATTTCTCAGTTAATTTCTATGCTGTCTCCTATCCTTTGGTCCCTCAATACTGGCAGGCACGTAACCACAAAACAGCAGTTGTTCAGTTACGTTACTAAATCTGTCAAAGATGAAGGTAGAACTATCAGCTGTCCTGGATTTGCACCACAGAGCAACAAAAAAAAAGTTTACGTGTAGAAGTAAGATCCATTGAGACATATTACAAATAACCTTTGATAATGGAATAATAAGCAAATAATGATTTTGTCAGTTTGATTCTCAGACTAGATATGTGACAATGCCATTTGACACAAATAAAGGTCATTCCATTGTTTCTAGGGCTTCTAGATTTCTTCTGCCAAATGCGCACTAGATGAGTGGGCAAATTCCTGCAGAAATTCAACTCAGAGACGAATAATAATTAATGTGCTATTATGATAAAATTAAGCAATAACACATTAGTTTCGTTGAATGGTATAAATACAAGTCTTTTATTCACAAATTGTAAATAATTTTCATTCACACTGCATTCCAGATTTAACTGCTAAAAGTACATTAAAGCTAACTTTTTGTCTCTTTTTAGATTTAAGTACACAACAAGATGAGGCCACTTATGCCATGTTTAAAAAATGGATAGATAACTGATACATTATTTGTATTTCATTAAGAAAATTTCACATAATAAGTAAAATCCCTGTAGAGAATGCACATGCGGAGGTACATCATTTGACTTTGTGACTGTATGCATCAGGCCAAAAGTTAATTACAGACATCCAGAGGTCAGAGGCAGATCACAGCCACTAATGGGACAACAACATTGCCTCTACCAGAGCTTTTGACAGAAGATTTATACCAAGGGTAATGACATTGGTACAAATAGTGCTGATAAAAAGACCCTTATATTGGCCTAAACAGAATGATGAATGGGATACATGTCCACTCACACATCTCGCTATTAGCTGCTATGCTCACTGTGTCACTGAGCTGGAGGTTACAGTTAGTGACTTAAAGAACCTGGGGCATACCTTCTGTATATGTAAACTATTCTTTTTAGACACAGAGCAGTAGCAATACAAACAAGTATTAAAAGGTAATAAATAAATCAAAAAATGCATAACAGCAAGCAGTTTGAAAACAATATTTGTTGAACTTACTAAAACACTAAATTCAGTTGAGAGAGCAGCATAAAGGTAGATAACACAAATAAATCTGTTATCCTTTTTTAGATAAGACAATTCATAGCATTACACGGATGGCTTATCTCAAAGCAGACAATATTGTACACCATCTAATTTTATGATAAACTAAGGCTAGGAGCAGGGATGTTTGACTATCAGTCTTATTACAGACTACATTTGAGTTTCAAAATTACACTGAACAGGTCTCATGATTTCAAAGCTTCAGTGAGCTACAAAATATATTGCAATAAAATAGGCAATCTGACACATAGCATGGAGTCTGTGATACCTTTGACTGTATTAATCTTGGAACTACATTTCTATCTCAGTTTATATAAAACAGAAGGAAATCCTACAACAGTCAATACATATTAAACAAAATGGACAAGATCTCATTATAAGTTATAAATAATGGTCTGAATTATTAGCCTAAATAGGCACACATACCTGTGCCTTGTGCATGAAACAAAAAGATGATAATGTGCACCTTTGCTGCATTGATTAGGTGTCTCAAAATATCTTTTGTTAAAACACAATGGTTGCTACAGTATTGCCAGCACAGTTACCTATGGTAAATTGAATGACTTGCTTTTTTTAGTAACAGGATTATTATATCATATACAACATATTATTCTGCCGCTGCAAGGGAAATGCTTTTAACTAGATTAACCCTTTAAGACAAGAAAGAAAATCCAAAGCAAATTCAAATTCAATATGATTTGTTTGAGGGATCCTTGCAGAATTCCAAGTCGCAACTCAGAGATATGCATCATAACTCCATGGATGTCTCAATACGCTGACTCCATGGAAATTGTCTTGGAGGTTTAACCTTCTGTTGGGTAATTTCCATTCTCTTTGGGAGCCTCAATGACTTCTTTGCCTCTCTGCCCTGAAACCCTAATTTCCTACTGAGCCCCCCAATCCATGCTCCAATTCTGACCCTTTGACCCCTCCCGAATTCCCACCTCTCCTTGAATTCTACTAAAACCCCCTCCCCAGAAACACCAATTCAATCCTGATCCCTGACTCCACCCTCACCCCATTCCCCCCAATTTGAATACTCACCTCACTCACCTAACTGCCACCCTAACCAACTACCACTTTCCCAAGCTGACATCCTATCCTTGTACCCTTCTACCTCATTCCCCCATCTCCTTACCTTACACAATGTACCCATTTACACATCTACATATTTATTATGGTCAAAAAGTCTGCAGCTGGACAAGCACAACAGGTCATGCAGCATCCGAGGAACAGGACAGGTGATGTTTCAGGTATAAACACTTCATCAGGAATGTGGGGAGGGAAAAGGGCTTGGGATATAAATAGTAGGCAGCTTGGGGCTGGGGAGAAGGTAGCTTGGAAGGTGATAGGTTGATGTGGGGGGGGGGTTGATGGTGATAGGTCAGAGCGGAGGGTGGAGTGATAGGTAGGAAGGAAGATGGACAGGTGGGACAGTTCAAGAGTTTGATGCCGAGTTGGAGGGTTGGATCTGGGATGAGGATCGGGAGATAAGGAAACTGGTAAAATCGATGTTGATGCCTTGTGGTTGGAGAAGGCCCATGATTTGAATGTTCTTAGCAAAGTGGGAGGGGGAGTTGAAGTGGTTGGTCACAGGATGGTGGGGTTGCTTAGTGCATGTGTCTCAGAGATGTTCTCTGAAATGTTCTGGGACACACGCACCAAACAATTCCATCACCCTGTGGCCAACCATTTCAACTCCCCCTCCCACTCCACTAAGCAAATACAAGTCCTGGGTCTCCTCCACTGCCAAATCCGAACCACCCACGCCTGGAGGAAGAACGCCTCATCTTCCACCTTGGGACCCTCCAACCACATGGCATCAACATTGATTTTACCAGTTTCCTCATTTCCCCTCTCCCCAACTCATCCCAGATCCAAGCCTCCAATTTGGCACTGCCCTCTTGAACTGTCCCACCTGTTCATCTTCCTTTCCACCTATCTGCTCCACTCTCTGCTCTGACCTATCACCATCACCCCCCCCCATCTGCATCTATCCATCGCCTTCCAAGCTACATTTCTCCCAGCCCCATGCCCTTCTTATATATCTCCCAGTCCCCTTCCACTCCCTTCACATTCCTGATGAAGGGCTTACTCCCAAAACATTGAATGTCCTGCACCTTAGATGCTGCCTGAACTGCTGTGCTTTTCCAGCTCCACACTTTTCTACTCTAACCTCCAGCATCTGCAGTCCTCACCTTCTCCTACATATTCATTACCCCCATTTACACACCCATTCCCTTCCCAGTCATTTTCTAGCGACTAAAAAAGCTGCTTAAATGGCACAAAGGTTTTTAAGAGTGTCAGTAAATGAACCTAACTAGAATATGATGGTTACTGCTGTAAATAGAACATGTAGCATGTCTCCCTTTTGATGATCCTTTTCCAATCCCCGAGATGATCTGATGGGATTGCTGCTCCTTTGAAGATTTGGGCGATCATTTCCTGAAATTACAACATGATGACCATTTGTATGTTGGATGCTGATGCAGCAGGCCACAGCAGAATTATGTGGCCTCAAAACCAAATACAAACTCTGTAAGTTTACCATATCCAGATAAGAATGGTGGTTAACAATTATGCAGCTATCAAAAAGGAGTGCTTTCATGACCATTACTTACCTCATCTATGGTGTGGCTAAGTGTAAATAGCATAGACAGCTCGAAAAGCAAAATATAGGCACTCTGTCTGTGGATCAGCAGGAATGGATCAAGGGATCTGCCAAAAGTAACCAGATGACAGTCATCTGTTATGCCATTCCATCTCCCCTATCTTTCTCTCTCTCCAATCAATTTTAAAACCTACACTAGAGCATCAAGACATTCCGTTCAGATGATAGCCAATGACTAGGCATGATGGCTCACACAGACAAGAAGGCTCACAGCTGCAAAGTGCTGTTACATCCCTCACAAGAAGATTTATCCCTATTCACTTGAGCATTGTTTTGTTCCCTGCAAACAGCAAAAAGCTCTGTTATAAGTAAGTAAAAACAAAAATAATAAATGTGATTTATTGCATTAATTATTTTATACAGAGAAAATGATTTGTTGTATTCACAGGGGGAGCTCTGCAATTTTTATAAAATGGGAAGATGACTTAACAGCAAATACATTGAGAGTCCCAGCAACAATATAATCCCACTCCATTTCATTTGGTCCCCACCATCATAGATGACAGAATCTAGCCAATTTAATTTATTCCATGTGATGTTAAAAATTGACTGAGATTATTGGACACAGTAATGATTATGGGGACCGATAAAATCCTGACTGTAACGCTGAAACTCTGTGTGTCAGTATTAGTGATCCTTTATAGTCAGTACGGCCATATACATTGAGATAGACAAGGATTCTCTCTGTACTGTCTCCCTCAGGAATCGACAGAATACAAATTTGAAATCTGATGCATCTGAATTCCTCCAACACCCTGTCTGTCCCAACTTCTTTTGCCCCATGTGTGCTGTACTTCTGAATGAGGTATAGATTGAGATTCTCACCTCAAAGAAATTTAACTCAAGTTACTTGCACTGGCATGAGTTTAAAAAGTGAAAGTCTTCATTTAAATAGTGGGAAAGATAGATAGAGGAATAGATTGGAAATCAAGATGGAACTGCTTCATTTTGAGTGTAGTAGTAATAAAGAATAATTGCCATTGAAGCTTAATTAAGCCAATACTATGAATTGATATAAATAACTAATTAGAATTATTTATGAAAAAGAATGAAATTGGTAAAGAAAGGTGGAATCTAAAGCAATCAAAAAAGGATAAATTTGACAGATTGTTCCTCATTTGTAAACTTTCCTGTATTTCAAGAATCTCCAACTTGTAAAAAAAAATCAAGCTGCTCTTCATATGAAATACAGCCAACATTTAAGTGTTATTTTAGAAAAAGAGTCATAAATCATTTGGTGCATTCATTTGTACAAATACCACATACAAATGCACTCCAAACTGCAATAATGTGACCTCAAAGTTTTGACACGTTATGGTTTGGAAATAAATTTGAGCTGACTCGTATTATTTTATTACAAGTGATGCATAATTATATTTTCATTTCTTGTGATGTTTTGTTACAAGTGTAGAGTTTTAGATTTTTTGTATTGAAACTTTTAGATGGGCATTAACTAACGTTCAACAGATCATCATCAACGTAATACCCTAAGGCTATTGCTGGAAGGACAGTTGATAAATATAGTGCATTGGATAAAGTTACAGACAATAGAATGTCACGTGAAAACATTAAGCAATTGTCTGACGTAGCTGAGAGAGTAAATCTCAGTTCTGTAAATGCTAGGTTGCTACAGTCTTATTGCACTATAGAACTGCTGTCTCAACAGAGAGACAACTGATGGTGGCTGAACCTGAAGGTCACCACACCTCAGGCAAGGAAAGAGGTTGGGAAGCAGAGTTCTTCATGCTAATCCTAGCCACCCACTGTTGGACCCACTGTTGAAACCCACTGTTGCACTTACTCTGCTTTGCAATCCAGCCATTTCAGGTAACTAAGCTAAGCAAGTTCATGCATCATAATTGAAGAATTGTCATGTTATTTGTTAAATTGAATGTCTACAATATGACCACAAGATGGCAACATTTTCATTGTAATGCTGTGTCTTTAGTTGAAGCCAGATGCATGATACCATACTCCAGAATATTTCACTTGACTATAAGTCAAGCTGCGCATATTTTAAATGGTATCTGCGGGGAAAGCTATTAGACTATGCTTGCAATCTCCTGGGGTTGTAGGGTGAATCATATTCAAGTGCTGAGTCAGAAAGGAGGTACATTCCAAGCTTTGTGATGGACATTTTTCACATGCTCATTCCACTGGTGCCTGATAAGGATAATTGAAATTTATTGTGCAGTGCTTTTACTGGTTGCTTTAGTAAGAAGCTGTGCAATTTCATTAAAAAATTACTAATAGATTATATGTGGCTTTCATTTTTACATATAAAAAAATGAAGGAAGTAACATCTGGTATATATTTTCCTGTAAGTAATTCATCTGCCAGAGGCCGAATATTTATTCATTGGATATAATATGAAATGTGCATGTTATGCAATAATTTAAAGACATTTTTGTTGCTGGTAATAATACTTTCCATTTGTAAATGAGATCACACCTATATAGATATGATGTACAAAATTTTATACACTTCATATAATTTTCATTGCATAATATATATCTAGCAATAAGTCACAATACAATTATTCCACCAATTCGTTCAGCTTGGGATTAAAATAGGAGAATAAAATTAAAGCATTTAACGAATTGAATTACAGCCCTAAACTCCTTCCAAAAATTTCCCAATGTTTTCACAATATAAGATTTGTTATTTATTTTTAAAGATTTATTTTTTATGCCATTGTGTTATAGATCCCTGGTCATAATCACATCAACAATGCTAGGTAAAAAGGCAAATTAATGGTAGCGACAAAAATATTGAAGATATGGGACATTCCTTAGAAATTAGATTTTCTTTCCTAATAATATAGAGAAAATATTTATTCCAATATGTGATGATTCACTATTGAGTAATTTTCTTTTCTCATGTATGACCATTATGGATGGATATATAATCATGTATGGTAATAGTGAAAGAAAACGTATGTCGATATCTGTTTATTTTGAGTAAAGCAAACAATAATTCCAGTTTTATATGGATAATGATATTTAATTTTTATGCACCAAAAATTGCTAGTCATTTATGCTTTGTTGTATACTTATTCAATTTGCATTTGTTAACAAACATTATTGTACATATGAAAATATCAGAATGATTGAGCCATTAATTTAAAAAAATTGAGAATGCTAAATGTATCATAGTAACAAAAGTATAACATCTGTTTCACATTGTGTCAAGGTTACTCATCCTTTACTGTATTTTGGATAGCAGCATTATTGAGAAAAAGTGCCTCTTGGCTCTGTAGCAGCAGTCTGTGTCAATCTCTTGCTTTTCTCTAAGGAAAAGACTTTCATTGGCTGTGGTTGGAAACGGGGCAGACAGTTTTATTACTCTGGTTAGCTGCATTCATTTTACAGAAAAGATAATTACATGCAGTAATAACAAACTGATTATCAACTGATTAGACCCACCCAACAGCATTACAGTCCTCAGCAAAGGAATTATTTTAAAGTGTGAAGAAGCAATGAAATCATAGTGTGACTGTGACCAGCATGACAATTAAAGTGAAAATTGAACTTATTCATTTATTTGTACTTAATGTAGATAAACACGATTGGTCTGGGTGTTCGAAGGTAAATGAGATCATACTACTGAATGACAATTCAGTATTTGACACATGCTTAATGTTTAACATACAGCTATAAGTGATTTGTTAAAAGAACGATTATGTAAGAATACAAATATAAGTGTAAGTAATAAAATGAACATAAATTAATATATCCCTAAAATTACAGCTAATAAAGTAACCGTTAATACAAAGCAGTGTTTTTTGCTTTAATTGGGCAAAGATAAACATTTAACTGAAGAATAATACTTTGCAAATGTAGTCTGAAAAAGATATAATGGAAATGAAAGTACTATTTTCTTTAAAGCTAGTTTATCTCACTTATGTCAATTTTAACTGTTATAAAGAGCTTTTTGGGAATTTATTCCATATGTATGCCATTAGAATCTCTTGGGATATTCTAAAAAATAACTCTTTTGGGGTTTCCAAATTCAAATTCAAAATGTCTAGATGAATCCTCTATTGGATCACATACTCCTACGTCCTGTTTCCAATAACTTTGATAGTCCCTCCCCAAGATATGTAAAGCTTTCTCCCAAAGGAAATGAAAGTTCTCAGGTTTGAAGGTCCATCATCTGTCACCAACCAGCTGTTCTGGGTTCTGTTTTATTTTAAAAACGATAGAAAAGATGAAATTTCTTTAAGATAACATGAGCTATAGTAAAAGTCAATGGCTTAATTTTATGAAGAGGGTATTGAAATCCTATCACAGGGTCCAAAGGCAGAAGGTCACCTTTTTCCAGGGGGCAGTGGAATCAGAGGGTGGCATTTTGTCTCCATGGGTCAATTAAGAGGACTGGTAGCTCAATAGTGCCACTGCTTCCACTCAAAGCAGATAGGTCTATCAGGAAAGCTACAGGTGGGCAAATCGTGGCATTGAGGGGAGTGTAGGGTTGTCACAGAGCACCCAGTGGTGCATTTGCCCTGGAGGAGTGAGGATTAAGGGGTGGCAAGGCCTCAATGAACTATCAAGTACATGGAGTGCTTAAATTGGAAGACACCTCGGAATGTGCTGCTTGGTAAGCACACCCGGTGCAGAGTAAATGCCTATGGGTTTAGCTATTAATTTTCCACTTAAATTGCTTAATTGATTGACCAGTAGAGGACCACATCATCAAAGGTTTCCTGTCACTAGTAATATGACACTGTAGCAAGGAAACAATCCTGACGATCACCCCTGTCATATTTCTATATTGTCATTTCTCTACCACTCAGGAACATGCCAATCGACTGAGACACTCAGCCCTAAGACCACACATACAGGCTAGAGTGGACACTTAACAGCTACATGCATTAAACAGGAGAATTTTACTGTGAGCAGAATCTTCCCAGCCCCTGATCAATGCGGGTCTTGCTGAGAAAATTAGGAGAATCACATGAGATTGAAAGTGGAGGAGCTTTCTGATGTCAAAAACAAAAAAAAATCAATTTTGCAACAATGTGTTGAAAAGGGAGATCAGATTCCCACTAGTGAGTTGTAAGAGGCCTACTTACATGCATTTAAATGTATTAATGTCCTCATTACAATACGCCCACCCATTGGATATAAACTAGATGGTGACAATTCCAGACATGGTAGGTAGAAAAGTAGCCTGGCAATTCCAGGTCATCAGGTGCTTCTCCAGTGCTCCATTAGTCACCAGCATCTCAGAGCACGTTCTATGGACTGCACATGCACTTCCCCTTTTCACCAGGACCTCTAAGTGTTTATTAGCAAGCTGGAGTTGCCAATTTCCCTCAGTCGTACATGTCTGGGACAAATTGACAGGAAATAGGCAGGACTTCCCTGGACTGCCAGTATTTTACCACTCCACAGCCATCCTTTAAAGATGGGACCAACACAAGGATTCCCAGGAGATCTCAGAAGTGGCCAATGCTTCCATCTATGACAAGTGGAAAAATACAATGAGTGGGGCACGATAGGGGCATGCCACTGAGGCAATGAGGCAAGCTTTGAAGGATAGTATGAAAAAACCTTCCTCAGGCTGGTGGAGAGAACCACCCCCCCACCCCCGCCAGGAAATACACAGAAGTGACACTGAATCAGTTTCTGGTAAGGTTCAGCCATACATTTATTGCATATAAGGCTGTGAGAGAAGAAACCTTCCAGATGAAGACTGGGATTGTAAATGTTATCTTGCTACATTTTGGCTATTGATTGTAAAGGACAGAGTTGTGGACCTTATGAGAGAGAGATATCCTTATGAAGGGTACACATTAGAAGGTGTGTTTCCTTCTCCTGCCTATCTAACATAATGAGGTCTCAAAATGGCTATCTTCCTCTGATCACACTGCACAGACTTAGTAGGGCCATCCACAAGTCCATTCCTTCCTGTGCCTAACCTCTTCAACACTTCAACATTTGTATGAACATAATTCTCCACAGCAGATCTTTGAGATAGTTAACAAAAAGAATCTTGAGGATGGCTCATGGTTTAACTACAAAAAACATGTAAAACCTGCAGCGGCTCAATATTTCCAAATGAACAGGCTCCCAAACAGCGTTTTTTGATGTCTGGGAGCTCAATTTTGTTGAATTTAAAAAAAAATCTGATCTCTGCCTGGATCTTGAGGTCTGCCCATGGTTGGTATTAAATGAGTTGACATGGCACGTACAAGGTTAAAGGTGGTGAGTGGGGCTACATAGGTTATTATTAATTATCATTAGATTAGTATAGAGGCTATAATGAACCATAGAGAAATGTGTAGAGGAGCATAGAACAAAGAACAAAGAATAATATAGGCCAACCAAAACTGCACTAACACATGATGCTTTCTAAACTGAAAACCTTTTACTTCTATGCTGTCCATTCCCTCAAGTCTTTGCTTATTCATATATCTGTCAATATGTGTCTTAAACATTACTATTGTATCTACTCCCACCATTTCCTCTGGCAGCACATTTCAGGCACTTACCACCCTCTGTCTAAAAAACCCGCCTCTCGCATCTTCCTTAA
Organism: Chiloscyllium plagiosum; assembly: GCF_004010195.1. Taxonomy (NCBI): domain Eukaryota; kingdom Metazoa; phylum Chordata; class Chondrichthyes; order Orectolobiformes; family Hemiscylliidae; genus Chiloscyllium; species Chiloscyllium plagiosum. The sequence continues at coordinate 69,157,675 of NC_057716.1, read as the reverse complement.
ACTTACTCCCTTTATCTTAAACCTATGTGCCTTAGTAATTGACATTTATACCCCAGTGGGAGTGGGGTCTGGGTGGGATGCTATTTGGAAGGTCAGTGTAAACACAATGGGCCAAATGGCCTGCTTCCACATTTTTGAGATTCTACGATTCTCTGCATTCTGAGATAGGTCCCATCAGATCCTCGGGATTTGTCTACCTTAATACTTTTCAAAACAAGTAACATTCCCTTCTTTCTTATATGGATATGCTCTAGACTATCAACATATCCCTCCCAAAACCCACCACCCACCATATTCTCCAATTCTCATTGGAGAATTATGATGCAAAGTTTTTGTTTAAGATCTCACCCACTTCCTCCAGTTCCATGCATAAATTCCCTCATCATTCCTTGAGTGGACCTATTCTTTCCCTAATTATTCTATTGCTCCTTATATATGGTATTTTCCTTAAACCAGTTTGCAAAAACATTTCCTGGCCCCTTTTAACACTCATAATTCCTTGTCTGAGTTCTTTGCTATCTTTGTATTCTTTGAAGGCTCCGTTTTACAGTTTCCTAAATCTTACGTATGCCCTTTTTTTTGTTAACTAAGATCTCAATTTCTCCTGTCATAAGGCTCGCAAATTTTACTATCTTTATCCTTCATTTTCTCAGAAACGTGCCAGTCTTGAACTCGAATCAGCTGGCCTTTTAAAATCCCTGACATGTCAGATGTTGATTTACCCTCAAACAACTGCCCCAAATCTACATTACCCCATTTCTGCTTAATATTATAGATTAGATTTAGATTAGATTAGATTACATTACAGTGTGGAAACAGGCCCTTCGGCCCAACAAGTCCACACCGACCCCCGAAGCGAAACCCACCCATACCCCTACATTTACCCCTTACCTAACACTACGGGCAATTTAGCATGGCCAATTCACCTGACCCTGCACATCTTTGGACTGTGGGAGGAAACCAGAGCACCCAGAGGAAACCCACGCAGACACAGGGAGAACGTGCAAACTCCACACAGTCAGTCGCCTGAGGCGGGAATTGAACCCGGGTCTCAGGCGCTGTGAGGCAGCAGTGCTAACCACTGTGCCACCGTGCCGCCCACTAAGTTATAGAACTTATAGAAGTTACCCTTCCTGTATTTCACCCGAGGAAATTATCCTTTAGTAGTTTAAAACTTACAGAATTATGATCACTGTTCCTGAAATGCTTTTCCACTGAAACTTTGATCACCTGGTTGGGCTCATTCTCCAATACCTGGTGTTGGATGACCCTTTCCCTGGTTGGGCTATTTACATATTGTTAGAAAAAAAGACCTGGGAATACCCGCCCATGCTTACTTGCCAAACTCTGCAGATTGACAACAGGAAACTGTTGATAATGCCCAATTCTTAGGGGGACAGTAAAATTGATGGAGAATCCCACTGCCCAAACTGTTTGACTCTCCTCATCACATGTGGAAGACTTGAAGTGCTGTGATCTGGAGAAAAAGGCATCATTTCCATTCAAGATGCATAAACTGGTCTTAGGTCAGGAAATGTTACATTGTTCCTTTGAAGAAATTGTGGCATTTAAAATCAAGGCAGCTACGACTTTAGTGGTCACCTGGATGGGATTGCAACCCAATCCTCTGAGTGCAGTTCCAACTCTAGTAAAGATTGAGGCTTTATCACATGAAGTCTTCCCAAGGAAGTCTCTGACATACCTCAGTAAAGACCTTTAAGGTATGAGAGCTTATCCAAATATACATTGCACAACCCAGGTTTTAATGCTATACTGGAGTAGTAGAATTCTGCTAGTAACCACTTTAGCAACTCCACCTCCCATTCCCCACAAAAAGACTCCAATCCATATCACAGACCACTTCCTTCCTACTTACAGTTCAGTATGTAAATGTGGCAGTTGCAAAGCATTCCAGTGCTAGCTAAGCAATGTATTTCTGAAATGAAGTCACCAAGTGCCAGTTTAGAGCTTTTATCTGATTACATTTGCTCAGCTGACATGACAAGGAAGCAATTGTGAGCACTATATAAGATCATGATTGTATGATATTGATAAAATGAAAATTGAAGCTCACTAATGCCAGTAGTGAATTAGTGGAGGCATGATCACTGCAGTCGTCCCCAGTTGGGTGTCGAATTCCAAAAGTTTTATTCTGCCCTGAAGCAAAATCAGTAACTTGCTTTGCCCACTTTAAGTGGATGTTAGCCATTTTGGTCAGTTATTGACTTTTGTTTTTTTGTGGCAAGGATCCAACTTCATTTCATTGTGAGTGACTGGCAGATTCTTCCTATGACATAGAAGTTTCCTCCAATCCTTCAGATTCCTTTTGTGTTGCTGTCCCTGTGGCCCCTACAAGCTTTCAGCCTCCCACATTTCCGCTGATCCCTTTTTGATAACTACAGTTGCCCTCTGTTAACCCTAGAGCCTCTAACTTTGGAAATTCCCATGCCCTTGTTGCCCTATACCCTCCCCATATAGAGGCCAAGTTATTGTGTCCTGAGTGAATTCATCCCCCACTCTACATCCAGTCCACTTCCATTCATGGTAAACCTCCATTCTGCTATCTCCAATTACCTTTTATTCACTATCATCATTCCCTGGTGATCCATACAATGAAGCCCATTACCAGTCTTGAGATGCACACATCTCCCAGGACTTCAAGGATTGTTGTCTGATTAGCGGCAGGACTACTACTGACCAAATGCCTGAGACTAACTGAAACCTTCCCTTGCATTGATTTGGCAGGACAACTCTAACTGATCATGGTCTCCCTCGATCGGTGACTCCACAGCATCTTGACTGACCTACTTGTAATCTCCAGAGTGATTCTGCTTGAACTGCAGGACCATCTCTGGCATAAAGCCCGGAGTGCAAGGACACAGAGCCCAGATTTTGGTAGAATCAAGTGGCTGACTGACTGTGGCCAACCCTCTATAGTGTTATCAGACAAGGCCCTTGATTGACTCTGGCAGAACCCCTTGACGACTATAATTTCCCTTCATTTTGCTTAAGACTGCTTACTTTTCTGTTTCACAAGTGGCCAGTTGCTTAAATGACATGCAGTGAGTTTTGCTATGAAAATTGCTGTCAAATGAAGAATGTTATGGTCATTCCTAATTCATTTTGGTTCAAGATGGGATACCCCAAACTGTTAGATTCCTGGGTGAGGAGCAAAAACTGGCTCCCTTTCCTTACTCACTTGTCACTTTGATGGGTTGCAACAATGTTAATTTAGAAAGGGACTCTTCCCACAGGATTATCTTTCTCCCAGGCCCAAATGAATTTATGTTTTAGAAGGAGTCTTTTTAAAAAAAAATTCCTGATGAAGAGCTTGTGCTTGAAATGTCGACTCTTCTGCTCCTCGGATGCTGCCTGACTGGCTATGCTTTTTCAAATCACATTGACTGTTTAGTGGTCTCCATTATTACTTATTGCCTGCCTGTCCCTCTTCTCTAATAAAGAATGCAAGCCACTGAGACTGTCAGTTTGTAACTGAGCACTGAAGACCCTGTGCACTAACAGGGTGACATGCACAGAGGATGAACCCTCTAAGCCATTGATAAAGGCAGTGAATGTGAGTTAAGACAGAAATGTGAATTAGTCCGAGTCCGACAGTCAACAACTAAGTGGAAAGTAAATAACTGCTAAGAAAGCAGGCTGAGTCATACGATGCATTCTGTAAAGATTCATGGGATATATGAGCCTTCCTCTGGGCAAGGACCTGGTAAAGACTGCAAGTCATAGTTGTTCCTGAGTTCCGAAGTAAAGTATTGAAGTGCTGAAATGGAATGTGAGTTGCTCCAAGGGCAAGCATTGTGATGTGGTGAAACGGATGGTTTGTAAGAATGAAAGATCAAGGATGATGACAGCCATAGAGAATGCAGGGCCATTGTGGCTGGATGAAGACTGGTCCAAGCATTTGGTGAGCTGAAGTTGCCTGGTACCCACTCTGACTTGTATATCAAGAATTTGTGCCATCTGGTTTCTTAGGGAAGGAGAGGAGAATTGGATGTGGCATATAAATAAAGTGAATTGGTGATTTAATTAAATGCAAATGCAGAAAAGTAAAGCAATCATCGCTCAATGACATGATTCTGAAATTGCCATTTACAACTTGAGGGCAAAATCAAATACTTTTTCTCAATCACACAATTCTGATATTTTCAATCACTCTATATTTTCCCAATTTTCTCACCTCAGAGGAGAAAATTCTGCCCATTGCTTCTTTGACAGCTCATGTTTGATGTATTCTGTCAATTGCACAATGATTTTGCACAAGTTCAAGAGGTGATAAGTGCTTATAGTTTCTGATATTGAATCTTTTTAAAGATCTAAATGATAGACACTTCTACAGATCTGCAGTGAAAGAAGTTTTTTTAAAATGTAGTGAGTTATTAATTTATGTCATTTTTTGAAAGCTTTTCCACATATTGTATACTATTGTCACAGTAGGGTTCTATCCAGATTATCTTCTGGGTGAATGAACATTAAACTGCCATATGTTGGCATGGAGTGTATCAGGAGCCATGGAAGGTTGAGAAGGGAGTATGTGGAAGGCAACAGGTTGGCAATGGGTGAGATAAAACTTTTTGAACTTTTCAAAAAGTTCTCTCATCCAGACAATGTTTCATAACACCCTTGAAGGGCCATTAACCACAAATCCCTGAAAAGTTGCCAAAATTGTAGGAAAATTTGCCTATATCCCTAAAGTAGCCAATCACATTTGAAACACAGCGTACAAGGATAATAAGCATCACCAAACTTCAGTCTACATCCATACCGGTGAGAATTGGTGGCACCAAGAATGGGATTATGAACGGTGAAATTGAGACCCACCCCCTTTACCATTTTTAAGGTCCCCAGAGTTTACCCAGCTTTGTTGAAATTCAGTCCCTGATGTTCAATTTATAAATCGAGTGACATTAGGTGTTTGCTGCTGAGATCTACTTAACTCTACAAACACAGGAGGCCTACTGATAAATTACAGGAATGCTGTGGGAATCCACAATGCAGCTTTATTTTAAAGTCAAGGATATTGGTGTGTCATAATCATCAACATTATGTACAAGTTACAATCAATGCCATTTTTTACTTCACTATTGATAAGAGAATGAGGGTGTATGGAGTTCTTAGAATAGCCTTGGGTAACTCATTAGAGAATGATAGGTGTTATGAAAATTACCAAAGTGGGTGAGTTTCTCAGAGGCCTGTTTTTTCGCATTCAATGAACCCCTTTACAACTCTCCCCAATGATACATTAAGGTCAAAGACTCAATCATTGACATACTATTGCTTGTGATGCAATGAATTAATAGACCATAACATGATCCTTGAAACGAGCTAAAATTTAAATAACATTACAATCATTAGTTCAAATAAAATGAAGAGAAAGACTATGCGTAATGGACCTTTTAAAAAAAATCCTAATTTGTTTTACAATCTGAAGCAGTCAGGTAAGATCATGTAGACAACCTGTTCTTAATGTAACAAAATGTGAAAATTAACAGTCTGTAGCATTTTGAAAGTTGTTGCTGTTCATAGTACTGAAATATTTGAATTAATTTCAAACAAAAAATTGGACTTGTTTTCTGAACAATTTCATTGCTGCTAGAGCTATGAGGATGAATGTTGTAGAGTTTTGCTTGACTTTGTTCAGAGGTTTAAGCTTTTTGCTGATTTTAAAAGATTAAGTGAATGGCCAAAAGGCCTTTATAAGTAGATGGTACATGATCTGCAGAAAGTATGACACTGATGAACCAAATATCCATTCATTCTATCACAATCATTAACTTTGTTTTACTGTTTAATGTGCACCCATTTTTCTACATTAGGTCTACACTAGGATACAGTTATGAATTAAACATTTTTATTTAACGTTTCACTTGGTACTAGCTTTAATTCAATTGTGTATGTTGCAACAACCTTGGACCCAGAAGCAATACAGTAAAGAAGAATTGTAATTTCTTGAGCAATCAGTAATTGTTTTTACAAATATTTGAATTGACTTTTAAGAGCTTGTGTCAATTATGAAGATAGAAATTATACTTTTCTTAGATGACAAGAAATACTGGTCAATGTGAACCAGTGAACCTTGACTGAGGCAGTGTGGCAAGCAGATGGAAAGGACAACTGTCAAGAAAGAGTTGTTTCAAGACACATTTAAACACCTGAATAGTTAAAGAACAAGATGAGCCCTCTATAAAAAGGTAGGTTTTCTGTTTATTACAAAGAAAAAGAATAGAACTTCAGAAGCTCTTGGTGAAGTGATGTATATCTGAGCTACAATTGATTGGTATAAATAGCTTTATCACATGAAAACAATGAGAACCAGTTGAAAAGTAACACTGCAAAGCTACACTTTCAGGATTGATGTAATCAGAGTGAGGGTTCGTGGATGTGTGGCTTATTGGAGCTAACTGTATCTGGAGATCTCGGATAGAATACAGCTGCCACCTTACCTTACTAGAGAGTGAATTGATGAGGTAGGAAAATGAGATAAACTATGTAATAGAGGGTGAAGTACAAAGATCATGGTCTGCTGTCAGGGGAAGAAGACTTGGCAAACTACTCTTCAGATTAGGAGTTTGGGCCTGTAGGCTGGATGGATAGAAATATGACAATTGTGAAGAGATGCTACAGTATCTGCAGGGGAGAGTATGGGAAAGCACGGATGGGAAGAGGGTATTATGTGAGAGAGGGCTTTGACGATAGTCAGGAACAGCTTGGCTTCGTGGTGGGGTGGTGGTAAGAATGGTGTATGAACGTACCTAACACGTTCACCGCATAATCCAAAGGCTGGGGAGGTAAAGATGAATGGGTGCAGACTCATTTAGATAGATTGGATGGATAGCTGGTGACGTGCGAACCTATTGGGGTTTATGGAAATGGCTACCATGAAGCAGATCTAGATGTTTGGGCTCAGCAACATGTAGAAGTGGAGACTGGAAATCACTGAATGAAGAATTCACTGTCACCTTTCATTATGTTGGAAAATGTAAGTGTGTAATGGAGTAAAGTGATTATGTCCACACTCAGTGTAGGTGAGGTATGAATTCTTGACCTGAGAGGAAGGGGTCTGCAAAACCCACTGATATGATGGATTTTAAAAGGAAATAACATTGCATGCAGACCCATGCATTGTACATGCAGCCACAGAGTCACCCAGCATGGAAACAAACCCTTTAGTCCAACCAGTCCTTGCTGACCAAAATTTCAAATTAAATTAGTCCCATCTGCTTGTGCTTGGCCCACATCCCTCCAAACGTTTCTTATTGATGTACTTATCTAAATGCCTTTTAAAAGTTATGGTTGTATTTACATCCACCACTTCCTCTGGAAGTTTGTTCCACACTCAAACCACTGTCTGTATAAAGAATAATTGCCCCTCATGTCTTTTTTTTAATTTTTCTCCTGTCATATTAAAAATATGGCAGCTAGATTTGAAAGCCTTCACCCTAGTGAAAAGACACCTGTCATTCACCTTATCTATACCCCACATTATTTTACAAAACTCTATATGGTCACCACTCAGTCTCAGTCTATCCAGCCTATTTTTACAACTTAAACAGTTCATCCCTGGCAACACCCTGGTAAATCTCTTCTGAACCCTCTCCAGCTTAATAATATTCTTTTTATAACAGGAAGACCAAAATTGGACACAGTACTCCAGACGAGGCCTCACCAATGTCCTGTACAAACTCAAAATAACATCCTCATTCCTGTACTCAAAGATCTGGGCAATTAAGGCCAACATGCTAAACACCTTCTTAACTTCCCTATCTATATCTGATGCAAACTTGAAATTATTATGTATCTGAACCACTGAGGCCCTAACTTTAGTTGTGTACGTCTTGTCTTTGTTTTACCAAAAATGCAATACCCTGCATTTATCTAAATTAATCTCCGTCTGCCACTCTTCAGCTCATTGAACCAATTGATCAAAATCTCTTTGTAATCTTAGGTAATCTTGTTCATTGTCCACTATACCACCAATCATCGCTTCATCCATAAACTTACTGACCATGCTTTTTTTATTCTCAGCTAAATAGTTTATGTAAATGACAAATATAAGAGGACCCAGCTCTGATCCCTGTGGAACACGGCTGGTCACAGGCCTCCAGTCCGAAAAATAACCCATAACTTTCACTCTCAGACTCCTGCTCATGACTTAGAACTCCAGCCTTCTTAATCCTTGGCCACCATAATACATTGGCCACTGCTTTCTATGGACTTCCTAGCCCCATATATTCCTGACCATGTATATTTCTGTGCACATGGGCCAAGGAAAGAATTGGAATATTGGTGGGCAATGGGCAATGGTGTCAGCTCTAAATACAGTTTTGCATCTTGCCTCCACTTGCAGCAGCAGGCTCCCAACACAGACCGTGATACTTGGGGTGCTCACCACATTCTACTCCCACATTTCCCAATGATAATAGGCTCATGAGGTATCAGTAGCTGAGCTGGTGAGGGGTGAAAGAGGCAGTGCTGCTGATGTTTCATCTGAGGTCTTGTACTCTTGTCCTCAGATATCAAGGAGGATGACTTCTGGGACAGCCGAGTATTTCATCCCAGTAGTGATCCAGAGGGAGGCAGTACCTTCAAGACAAAAGAGAGAGAGAAGGCATTACGGCCAGAGTTAGAGGTGGTGTATAATGAATGAGATTGACAGTGGGGTTACACACACACGTACATAAGGGTCCAGAGTTTTCTTTACACATGTGGCTAGAAAGATGAGCAATCTGAGTCAAGCAAGTTATGCGGATTCTGAAGATAACAGGACGTGCTTCAAGCATGCACAAAAATGCAAGATGCTCCAAAATCCTCAATTTCTTCATCTGACCATCAAAAAAGTTACATCCAAACAAATGTTTATCAAAATTAAAATTGCCATGTTCTAAATATGAGTATTCTACTTTAAGGGTTGTTTAGGGACCTATTAATATTATTAAGATTTTCAGCTGCTCAGAGACTCAGAGTAGAATGGGGCAAGTGCAGTCAGCAATTACAAAATCTATCCTTGAAAAGATAAAGGAAAATGACTGGTAATAGAGCTGCACCTTGATTTGTGATAGTGGTGATGGAGGAAGAAGAGAATCAGAGGCACAGGTCCAAAGGGTGGAGGAAACAGCATAAGAGAGTTAGTATTTATATCTAAACTGTACGATTTCAGGAGATATCTGAGGAGCTGCCTACGCACTATTGGTATTATTGACTCACTGCATAACAACCTTACTAATGATCACAGGCTGTAGAAACCAAACAGCAGAAATTAAAGTGATTACAATGTTGAACTTTCAATGATTTGGGTCTTTGTTGGTATCTTGGGAAATCTGTGCTAGGTCAGCCAAGGGGATAAAGAGAGATCACATTCAACTATTAACTTTCACCATGTTCCACGGGGCTGGGGAATTCAGCAAATTTGGGCTTGGAGCAATTGACAGAATGAAGTTCTGCCTAAAAGTTAAAGTTTAAATAACTGAAGTATTTATTAAAATATAAAATGTCTAAATATTTGAAAAACTCGTTAACAAATGTAGAACTATAAACAAAAATCAAACAGCTGTCAATATGAGTTCAAACAACATAACCACTTCAATTGTTTGGGGCAAAATATTGGTAATTTTGAAAAATTCAAATAAACATTCAAAATTTTTCAATCTTTATAAATGTTGTGAACAACAAAACATTTTTCTAGTCTGACAACCAACCCTGCGATAACAAAGAAAAAGAACAGATTGCAAGGACAGCCATAAAATTTCTTCCATCCCCTCAAGACATCTTATTGGCTTCTGAGCCCAGATTAGTTTTTTAGCCAGTTTCCATTCTATGTTGTTTACCATTTACTGTGGATGCTTTGTAAGCTTTGTAAGGTTGGGATGTGGTAATTCTGATGAGCAAAGGGCCTGAGATTCCATCTGCATTGAAATAGCAATGCTGCCACTGCATTATAAAACTGCTACCCTGCTTGTCTCGTACAGCTGATAGCATGCTTGCTGTTGTAAGGCTGAAGCCCAGGATCGTGTTGCCACCAGTAGAGGTGCCAATAGTTCCATATGAACTGGTCTTCTGAACTTGCATCATAATAACAAATTAATGTGAATACTGTAGATATGATACACAGATAGGAAGTGCTGGAGAAACACAAGAGTCTTGGTATACAAAAATGTTGTGAAACTTGAAAGGGTTCATAAAACATTTACAAGGACCTTGCCAGGGTTTGGAGGGTTTAAGCTAATGGGAGAGGCTGAATGGGATGGTGCTATTTTCCCTGCAGTGTCAGAGGCTGAGGGCGACCTTATAAAGGTTATGAAATCATGATTGCCAAGGTTGGGATGAATAACCATGGTCTTTTTCCCAGGGTAGGAGAGTCCAAAACTGAAGGGCATAGGTTTAAGATTTAAAAGGTACCAAAGGGGCAACTTTCTCATGCAGAGGATGATGTCTATGTGGTATGAGTTACCAGAGGAAGTGATGGAGACGGTTCTATTACAACGTTTAAGAGTAATCTGAATGGGTAAACGATAGGAAGGATTCAGAGGGATATGGGCCAAATACTGGTAAATGGGACTCGATTAATTTCGAATATCGGCATGGACGTGTTGGACCAAAGGTCCAACTTTAAGAGGAAAACAGAGTTAATGTTTCAAAGTCAAGGTCCTACTCAAAGAGGAAAACAGAGTTCATGTTTCATGTCCAATATGACTCTTCCTTCGAACTGAAGAGAGGTGGAAGATAATTTGTTTTATACTGTATCAGAAAATCATAGAATCACTACAGTGTGGAAGCAAGCCATTTGGCCCATCGAGTCCACACCAACCCTCTGAAGATCACTTCACCTGGACCCACCCCTACTGTACCCCTATAACACTGCATGTCTCATGGCTAATCCACCTAGCCTGCACACCTGTGGAAACTATGGGCAATTTAGTATGGCCAATCATCTCACCTGCATTTCTTTGGACTGGAGAAGGAAACCCATGCAGACTCAAAGAGTATGTGCAAACTCCATGGACAGTTGCCCGAGGGTAGAATTGAACCCAGTTGCCTGGTGCTGTGAGACATCAGTGCTCACCACTATGAAACAAAAGGTAGGGAAGATTACATGACACAGAGGGAAGGTCAAGAAAAGGTCAGAGTGTGAGGTAGGTTCGATATCACAGGTGTCAGAGAACAAAAGGCAAAGGGAGTGCTAACTATTGTACAGAAGCAGGACAGGTCCAGAATGGGTATTCATCGTTGGTGTTAGTAGCAGAACATAGGTCAAGGCAAAACAAACAAAACTAGAAACTGAGGGTGGAATGTAGGGTGAAGTCGGATGAAATCAAGAATCCAGTTCATAGTCTAAAAGTTTTGAACTTAATATTAAGTCCTGAAGGGTGTAAAGTTCTTAAGCATAAATGAGGTGCTGTTCCTCCAGCATGAATTGGGCTTCAATGGAACACGCAGCTTATGTAGGATAGAAATACAAGGACAGAAGGAGTGGTGTATCCAAATGGCAAGTACATGGAATATTGTGGTCATCCTCATAGACTGAGCAAAGATGAACAGAAATGTGAACATAAAAGCAAGGAGCAGTATTCAAATGACAGCAACTGGAAGGTTGTGAGAGAACTCAATCTGGTATAATACCACCTCACTTTTATATTGGAGATGTTGATACTGTTTTCCTTGGAGAAGAAGAAAATAAGAGGAAATCGGATAGAATTTTCAAAATCATGAGGGGTCTGGACAGAGTATTTAGTGAGAAACTGTTCCCACTTGTACACTCATAATAGGCCAAGTACCAGAAGATACAGATTTAAAAGTGTTTTGCAAAACAAGAGAACTGATACAGCGTTAGTTAGCACCTTTAGGAATAGTGCTTTGCATCTGGATTGGTGGAGTTTATTTTATGCTGCCAGTTACTCCAATTCAGGTACTCACTGCATGATGCATTTACCATAATCTGGATGATTGGTAAAGGTTTGGTTCAATGCAAATGCCAGGTAAGACACAAAAATAAACTTTTACACACAATGGATAGCTAGGGTCTGAAATACATTGCCTGAAAGAGTGTTGAATGCAGGTTCACCTGAAACATTCCAGAGAGCATTACATGACTATTTCAAATTGCAATATTATCAGCATTACAGGCAAAAGGGAGAAGAATGACATGAAGTCAAAATGCTTAGAGAGACAGTGCAGACACAATGGTATAAATGGTTTCTTTTTGCACCACATTAATTCTGTATATGTTCAGAGTCCTTTTCATTAGTATTAGTCACTGATCGTAAATATGGAATGACATCCATATGATGTAGTCGGCCAAAGTGTTGGTTAAGACCATAAGACATAGGAGCAGAAGTACGCCATTGAATGCACTGAGTTTGCTCCGTCATCATGGCTGATCTGCTCATCCTCAACTCTACTTTCCTGCTTTCTCCTAATAACCCTTGGTTTCTTCACTAATTAAATATACTTAATGACCTAGAATCTGCAGCCTTTTTTGTCTTAAATGGGTGATGTGTTATTCTGAGATTATGCACTCTAGTCCTGGATGCTGCCGCAAGGGGCAAGAACCTTTCCAGTACCCCTCTGTCAAGTTCCCTTGGAATCTTGTATGTTTCAATAAGGTCACCTTTCATTCTTCTAAACTGTAAAGTGTACAAGGCCAACCTATGCAATTTTTCCTCATAAGACAGTCTCCTTCCATACCTGGGATCAAGCTAGTGAACCAACTCAGAATTGCCTCCAATGCTAATATATCTTTCTTTAGATGAGATTAGTATTGATTAAACAGTAAAGTTTTATTGCAGTAAAGATTTATTACATATCACTCAGTTGATAGTTAGATTACATGTAAGATACATGATTATCTCTTGTAAGATATCAAAGACATAAATAGAGAGTAATACCCTGAGCTAAACATTCTCAAAGCTGGACACAATCACCACAGCACACTGGAAACCAGAGAACAGATATAGCATTACTTAGCACTTCCCAGGAACAGTGCTTTGTATCTGCATTGGCAGCATTTACCTTGTGTTGTCTGTTAACCCATTTGGGGTACTAACTGCATGATGCATTCACTATAGCCTGAGTGTGTGGTAAAGACTTGGTTCAATCAAATGCATTTAAAAGGGAATTAGAACATAGAACAATACAGCGCGGAACAGTTCCTTTGGCCCTCAATGTTGCACCAACCTGTGAAATATTCTCAGCTCGTGCCCCTACACTATCCCATCATCCATGTGCTTATCTAAGGATTGTTTAAATCTCTCTAATGTGGTTGAATTGACTACATTAACAGGTAGGGCATACCACACCCATATCACTCTCTACGTAAAGAACCTGCCCCCGACATTGTCTTAAATCTGTCACCCCTCAATTTGTAGTTATGCCCCTCGTACAAGCTGATGTCATCATCCTCGGAAAAAGACTTCCATTGTCTACTCTATCTAATCCTCTGATCATCTTGTGTGTCTCTATCAAATCCCCCTTAGCCTTCTTCTTTCCAATGAGAACAGACCCAAGTCTCTTAGCCTTTCCTCATAAGACCTTCCTTCCAGATCAGGCAACATCCTGGTAAATCTCCTCTGCACCTTTTCCAATGCTTCCACATCCTTCCCGAAATATGGCGACCAGAACTGTACACAATATTCCAAGTGTGGCCGCACTACCATTTTGTATAGTTTGCAGCATGATATTGCGGCTCTGGAACTCAATCCCTCTACGACTGAAACCTAACACACCTTCTTAACAGCACTATCCACCTCGGTGGCAACTTTCGGGGATCCATGTACATGGACTCCCAAGATCCCTCTGCACATCCACACTACCAAGAATCCTTCCATTGACCCAGTACTCTGCCTTCCTGTTATTCTTCCCAAAGTGCATCACCTCACATTTAGCTGCATTGAACTCCATTTACCACCTCTCAGCCCAATTCTGCAGTTTATCCAAGTCCCCCTGCAACCTGTAACATTCTTCCAAACTGTCCACTACTCCACCGAATTGGACCTTTGTTTGACAAAGGTGCAGTGCAAACAGAATAGAGTATTCTTTACGGTGCGAGGTTTGTTTTGGGGAAGGGAATTGAATAGGAAAATTGGAGGGACACGATTGACACCTCATTGCCCACAGCAATGAATATCATTTATTGTATCTGTTGCTCCCGATGCGGTCTCCTCTACATTGGGGAGACTGGGCGCCTCCTAGCAGAGCGCTTTAGGGAACACCTCCGGGACACCCGCACCAATCAACCACACCACGCTGTGGCCCAACCTTTCAACTCCCCCTCCCACTCTGCCGAGGACATAGAGGTCCTGGGCCTCCTTCACCGCCGCTCCCTCACCACCAGACGCCTGGAGGAAGAACACCTCATCTTCTGCCTCGGAACACTTCAACCCCAGGG
>NC_057716.1:69102949-69143266 GCF_004010195.1 Chiloscyllium plagiosum | reverse complement strand
ACTCTATGTTACTTTCTCCCCACCCCCACCCTCCTCTAGCTTATCTCTCCACGCTTCAGGCTCACTGCCTTTATTCCTGATGAAGGGCTTTTGCCCGAAACGTCGATTTCGAAGCTCCTTGGATGCCGCCTGAACTGCTGTGCTCTTCCAGCACCACTAATCCAGAAAGTGGTTTCCAGCATCTTCTGTCATTGCTTTCACCACAGCAGTGACGTGCCCTCCAGCGGGCTGTCATTCACCGCCAAGCGGGAGCCTCGCCTTGCGTCACGCTGGGGAGCGAGCGTCCGCTTTGTTTGGGTGTGCGCGGTCCGGCCGATCGGAAGCGGCGGTGGCTGTGCGCGTGCGCGGTCCGGTCGATCGGAAGCGGCGGTGGAGACAGAGGGAGGCAGAGAGACGCCTGGGCCCTGGGCCTCTGCGATCAGGGCCCGAGCTTCGAGCCGTGGGGCGCGGCTGCAGCAGCCGATCGGAACCGGGTGAGAGTGTGTTCTGGAGTTATTTAGGAAAGGGAGCAGGTGGCGTGTTGGCCTGTGGATGTGGATGTTGGAGCTGGTGTGTGAGGGATGGAGAGTGAGTGAGGTAGTGTGGGCCCCAGGGCGCCAGAAAGGCTTTGGGTTAAACCAGTCGGTAAGGTCGGGAACTCCTTTCTGGTCGATTCACGTTCGATATTAATTAAAACTGCGGGTGGTCCGATGAGGGTTGAAGTGAACTCCCCGATGTGCCTTCAGCGGTGAGGTGATCCAGGTTGAGGACCTACTGACCGGTTTTGGGAGGGTCATTGCACCCCTGTGTTACCCAGACCTTCCGCAGCACTCAGCTAGCGAGGTAACCTGCTTCACCCTGGCACTGTTCGAGCTCGTGTTATTTCACGAATTGGCACTGATACGAGGAGATATAATGCATGACACCCCCCCCCCCCCCCCCCCGAGTACTAGGACTTTCTTGAAACCGAGTTTGACACCACATACCGCAAGAACGAGGTCATTAGAGTAAATCCTGAGTTGCTGTTGTTGATTTCACGGGGAGGTTAGGAGATGGGGTCTCCCCTCGACCAGCATGAAGCAAACCTCCACCATGTAATTCAACCTTCGGGGAGCACCCTTTCAATATCCTTGAAATGTCGAACTAACCCTGCTTTATTCATTTTGATATGAAAGTCCCCCTTGGTAATATTTGAAGAGGACGGAATACTTTTCTTTAGATTAGATTACTTACAGTGTGGAAACAGGCCCTTCGGCCCAACAAGTCCACACCGACCTGCCGAAGCGTAACCCACCCAGACGCATTCTCCTACATTTACCCCTTCACCTAACACTACGGGCAATTTAGCATGGCCAATTCACCTAACTTGCACATTTTTTTGGATTGTGGGAGGAAACCGGAGCACCCGGAGGAAACCCACGCAGACACGGGGAGAATGTGCAAACTCCACACAGAGAGTCGCCTAAGGTGGGAATTGAACCCGGGTCTCTGGCGCTGTGAGGCAGCAGTGCTAGCCACCGTGCCACCCACTTTGGGCCCTGACAAAATTTTTCCCTCTGCCAGCACCAACGAATAAGGGAAACATTCACTTGTCTCATTGTTTCTAACTTCTTGCTATGTGCAAAATGGATTGTGCACTTACCTACATACAAATGACTAACATGAATTCATTTTGTGTGAACTGCTTTGGGATGCTGTTAAGAATGTAAACGATTGAGTCATCAACCTAAAGGATTTAAAAGAAAACATGTATACATAGCCAGTTTACTGTTGTGATATAAAATTAAATGGCTAGTTGTGTGGCCCAGTTATTCAGGATGTAATTAAATTCAGTGGAATGTAAACTATTAACTATAATGTACTATTTCAAACAATAAAATGACTATTAAATATCAGATTTGCAAAGTCAGGGATCTAGCTACACAATTAGTAAAATCCATGTAATTTAGAAGTATTAATACATCTATATGCTTAAGTTAAAAACAAAATGCTGGAAATACTGAGCATGCCAGGCAGCATGTGTGGAGAATGCAGCAGAGTTAATGGGGTGTGATGAATTTTATGGAGTCGAAGAATGTGAAATATGTTTAATGGGATGACTAAATTAGGAGGAAGTCACCTTTCTGCTCTTGATGTAGCAAGTTGTCATGAAGAAGGTCCTTCCTCTCCAGGAGGCTCTTTTATAGGTAAAAACAATGACTGCAGATGCTGGAAACCAGATTCTGGATTAGAGTGGTACTGGAAAAGCACAGCAGTTCGGACAGCATCCAAGGAGCAGGAAAATCAACGTTTCGGGCAAAAGCCCTTCATCAGGAATGCAAGCAGAGTGTCTGAAGGGTGGAGAGATAAATGCAGTCCATTAGTACCTGTTACGTTATCAGCAGATGAGGACTTTGACCGCTGTAAAGATTCCCCCACTGCATGATCTCACGTGTTTCCTATGCATGCCACTGGAACTTTAAGTTTGAATTGCAATCATGTGGGAATTAGCAAAACGCAGGAGAGTGAAACTATACTTCCTTTTGAGAACAGCCTGCCACAGTTTAAAATTTTGCCCTATATTTCAAAGCAATGACCTTTTTATCAGGTTCCTGATTCTTAATTTTGATGATCAGTCATCAATTTGAAATGTTAACTTTGTACATCTACAAAATATGAACTGCTACTTCAATATAAAATTGTTCAATTGTTTTGTAGGGTGAAATTAATATTTGCAATTAGTTACTTCTGCTATACTGTGTTTATTATCTATTTATACATTTCTTCAAGGATTCTGGAAGAAATCAACACAGTAATCTATTAAAGTGCAATACAGTTAAGGAAAGAATGAACCTAATTTTCAAACATGACATTGAAGAAATAAGTTCAACAGGTTAAAAGTATTCATGAAGTTTTCAGCTGCCATGCAACCTCATATTTACAATGCAAATGGGAATAGTCATATAAGCTGATATTATTTTAAAACTGAAGGCATACCAACCTACAATTGTAGTTGGCAAACTGTTGGTCTATTTGTCAGTGTTTTCTTCGCAAAGTTTGAGGCTATAATTTGAAACTATAAATGAACATTTCATAATTTAAAAATATGATTTTTAAATTATGAAATGTTCATTTATAGTTTCAAATTATAGCCTCAATAAACTTTGTGAAGAAAACACTGACGAGTAGACTAACAGTTTGCCAACTACAATTTTAGGTTGGTATGCCTTCAGTTTTAAAATAATATCAGCATATATGACTATTCCCATTTGTATTGCAAATTTCAACATTCAGTCATATTTGCCGTCACTTAATTTGCCTTTTTTGAATGTTTTGGTTTATGAATTTGGTAGGAAGGTTTAAATGTAAGCCAGTTCATTGGCAGAACCTGTTTGTTGAATAATTCTGTTGGACCTGTTAATTTAACTTTGAAAGTGAACTGGATGTTCATTTAACATCTCAGCTGAAACATGGCATTAGTGCAGAAAAAAAACTTGGTATACAATACATGGGTTGAGAGTGTAATAAAGTCAGTGGAGAAACTAGAGATCTTTTCACAAGAACAGAGCAGATTAAATGTCAATGTATTGATATGGCATTAATGTAGCAGCTTAAAAACTTAATTTTCATTTTATTGATGGTAATGTAAACCAAACCTACAGGCAACAGTGGAAGAATGTTCAACTTTTAAATTATTTCACCATGAATCTCGATTTTCTGAAGATAAAGCAGGATTTTCTTAGAAAATGTGAAATTCTTTAATCAGGAATATGTGCCTGGACGTTGCTTCTTTATTCCCTTCTAGTTTCTGGTGTTATATTGCATTTACTCCTCTAGAAGATCCATTTGCCGGAGAAAAATTGAAGCTATGATACTATTTGTGGATATGAAATCAGGAGAGGTAGAATATTTTATAGAGTAATGATTGTTATCAAGCCTTGAAGACATTTATTTAGTTTTCACCTTTAAATTATTTTGATCTTTGCCTGATTATTTGCAATCCATTTGTTCATGAAAGGGATTGCATGAGCATGAGCATATAGTGTGTTAGCTTTTATTGGTAGAGGGATTAAGTTTCGGGGCCACGAGGTCATGCTGTAGCTGTACAAACTCTGGTGCGGCTGCACTTGGAGTATTGCGTACAGTCCTGGTCATCGCATTATAGGAAGGATGTGGAAGCTTTAGAAAGGGTGCAGAGATGATTTACTAGGATGTTGCCTGGTATGGAGGGGAAGGTCTTATGAGGAAAGGCTGAGGGACTTGAGGCTGTTTTCGTTAGAGAGAAGGTTGAGACATGATTTAATTGAGACATACAAGATAATTAGAGGGTTAGATAGGGTGGACAGTGAGAGCCTTTTTCCTTGGATGGTGATGGCTAGCGCGAGGGGACATAGTTTTAAATTGAGGGGTAATAGATATAAGACAAATGTCAGAGATTGTTTCTTTACTCAGAGTTGTAGGGGTGTGGAATGCACTGCCTGCAACAGTAGTAGACTTGCCAACTTTAGGGACATTTAAATGGTCATTGGACAAACATATGGATGATAATGGAATAGTGTAGGATAGATAGGCTTCAGATTGGTTCCACAGGTCGGCGCAACATCGAGAGCCGAAGGGCCTGTACTGCGCTGTTATGTTCTACGTGGAATCTGTATATTTCAGAAAATGCTTGAGCAATAGAACTTTTAACATGAACCATTCAGAACAGACAGTAGAGTTCCTCCGATACCTTTTTAAAATTGTCATTTATGTTTTTGCAGAGAGCTAAAAATGGTTTTGGAATACACCAATACCTGTTTTTGAATCATTCTTATAGATCAGGTAATCTGTTATTAGGTTAGAAGTTATTGGTTTAGAACTACAATTTAGAATCTAATCCTGCTAGGTATGTGATATATTTATCATTGTATAGCAGGGTCCTGTAACATAATTCAGTTGCCAGTGTAATTTCAGTGCAGTACCTGTTGTGTTGGATCTGTCCACGGCATGAAGCTGGGAACAATCAGATCCAAAGTCCCAAAAAAAAGGACTGATGGAAACAGCTGAAAAAGCTACAATTTTTTCTCTTTGAATAGATGGATGAGCATAATGGCTCATTTTCACATTTCATTGCTAATCTCCCCACCTCATTCAATAACACCTTTGCTAGAGGCCCATGTTCTGTGGGTGGTCTTCCAGATTTGTCACCCACACCCTTCTACCCATGAAAATGTCAATCACAACTTGATAATATGAAAGTGTGGCCTGATCATCAATACGGTTTGGCCTCTTTCTGGTGACATCGTGACTTCACTGTTCGCTGCATCAAAACCTATTAT
Source organism: Chiloscyllium plagiosum (assembly GCF_004010195.1). Lineage (NCBI taxonomy): Eukaryota > Metazoa > Chordata > Chondrichthyes > Orectolobiformes > Hemiscylliidae > Chiloscyllium > Chiloscyllium plagiosum. Next base: position 69,137,990 of record NC_057716.1, on the reverse strand, counting down.
ATTTCTTGTCACAAGTATTCTACAGGTCAAAAGTTAATTTGCTTGTGAAGGGACGACTATTATACAGAAATTATTGTTTTATTATTGTTTGCCAAAGCAATTATATATCATATTCTCGTTCAATTCTTTTAGGTGGATACATAATGTGAATTAAAGAGTGAAGATAGATCTGGCTAAGTAGAAGTCTACTCTTGCAGTCAATATCATCTGTAAGAAAATAGATACTCAAGTACACGTCTCAATGGCAGAGGAAGAAAGAACCAAAGCCACGACTGTCCAGATCAGACATGGCCACTACCTTTCTGCTATTACAAAGCAGAACATGAATTTGCTTATCCGAGGGGTGGTCCTTTTTTCTATTGGTGTGTTCTTAGCACTTGTATTGAACTTGCTACAGATACAAAGAAATGTTACTCTTTTTCCCCCTGATGTGATTGCCAGCATTTTCTCTTCCGCTTGGTGGGTTCCACCATGTTGTGGTACGGCATCGGGTAAGTGATCACATTCTGTTTTGTGATATTGTATTTACAGAAATGTCTGCAGTGATGTTGCAAACAATTGAAAGTAAATCAGTTTCACTCTTAAGCAAACGTTTTACATAAGGGCATGTGTTTCATCCATCATGATTTCAATCATCCCTCCCGATCGCCAAAAACAACTAACATCATAATAGCTTTTATTTTCAAGCATTTTTGTTTCGACATGTCAGTTTGAGAGTCCGTTTTTGGAGTCTCCAGCAAAATGGTGCCAAGATGTATAAGTTTATACATAAGTTTACCTTGTAAAAGCCCTTATACATCTATAAGTTTACAAGGTAGTTTTTATTTTTATGTTCTTTTTAAAGACCTATTAATTCATTCTGGTAATATGTGAAGATGGCCAGAAAGCTGTTGTTGTTCCAAACTAGTTCATGCTATGCCCTTGTTACTGATCTCTCACTCTTCATGTAGTTGAATGATTTAGCGATGTTATTTTAAATATTTTAAATGTTGAAATTTATTGTGCAGATCTTCCTGACGCACTCTCATCTATAAACAAGTTAAATTATTTGGAAATTTGACCTATCAAGGCTGCAATAAAATCATTTTTAGAGCAATCATGATACGAATTGCAATGAAATATATTGAGAGAACAGAGCATTTGTGTGACTGAGTAACACCACAGTGCAAAGTTTGAGCTTCCCTAATATTTGAACACCTCTCAATAACCATTCTTAGTTATTGGCAGGTGGCTGAAGACATTAGAGGGGGAAAAGAACAACATTTTTCATTTCCTTGTTATGGGTACAGATTTTCCTTATCGCACATAATCTGTTTTGCTGTTGATCACATCTCCATATGGTAAATTTAATGCCAAAAGTAAAAGATGATAGTAATTGATTAAAACAAATTTTGTAATATGGATCAATTCAATAATTTATTTAAATTAGTTCCTATGCGGCTTGCTGAATGATTGAAATATTTTGAAACACCAATACATTTGCAGTTGCAGTAAAACATCTTTATTTTTCCCACATTTAGAGTCATAGAGATGTACTGCATGGAAACAAACCCTTCGGTCCAACCAGACCATGACGACCAGATATCCCAACCCCATCTAGTCCCACCTGCCAGCACCTGGCCCATATCCCTACAAACCCATCCTATTCATATACCCATCCGAATGCCTCTTAAATGTTGCAGTTGTACTAGCATTCACCACTTCCTCTGGCAGCTCATTCCATATACGTGCCACTCTCTGTGTGAAAGCGTTGCCCCTTAGGTCTCTATTATATCTTTCCCCTCTCACCCTAAACCTATGCCCTCTCGTTCTGGACTCCCCAACCCCAGGGAAAAGACTTTGTCTATTTACCCTATCCATGCCCCTCATAATTTTGTAAACCTCTGTAATGTCATCCCTCAGCCTCCGATGCTCCAGGGAAAACAGCCCCAGGCCTCTCCTTCTAGCTCAAATCCTCCAACTCTGGCAACATCCTTGTCAATCTTTTCTGAACCCTTTCAGGTTTCACAACATCTTTCCGATAGGACAGAGACCAGAATTGCACGCAATATTTCAACAGGAGCCTAACCAATGTCCTGTCCAGCCACAACATGACCTCCCAAATCCTGTACTCAATACTCTGACCAATAAAGGAAAGCATACCAAATGCCACCTTCACTATCCTATCTACCTGCGACTTCACTTTCAAGGACCTATGAACCAGCACTCCAAGGTCTCTTTGTTCAGCAACACTCCATAGGACCTTACCATTAAGTGTATCCGTCCTGCTAAGATTTGCTTTCCCAAAATGCAGCATCTCGCATTTATCTGAATTAAACTCCATCTGCCACTTCTCAGCCCATTGGTCCATCTGGTCAAGATCCTGTTGTAATCAGAAGTAACCCTCTTTGCTGTCCACTACACCTCCAACTTTGGTATCATCTGCAAACTTACTAACTGTGCCTCTTATGCTCGCATCCAAATCATTTACGTAAATGACAAAATGTAGAGGACCCAGCACCGATCGTTGTGGCACTCCACTGGTCACAGGCCTCCAGTCTGAAAACAACCCTCCACCATCACCCTCTGTCTTCTACCTTTGAGTCAGTTCTGTATCCAAATGGCTAGTTCTCTCTCTATTCTGTGAGATCTTATCTTGCTAACCAGTCTCCCATAAAGAACCTTGTCGAATGCCTTACTGAATATAGATCACATTTGCCACTCTGCCCTCATCAATCTTCTTTGTTGCTTCCTCAAAAAACTCAATCAAGTTTGTGAGACATGATTTCCCATGCACAAAGCCATGTTGACTATCCCTAATCAGTCCTTGCCTTTCCAAATCCATGTACATCCTGTCCCTCAGGATTCCCTCCAACAACTTGCCCACCACCAAGGTCAGGCTTACCAGTCTATAGTTCCCTGGCTTGTCCTTACCATCCTTCAGTGGCACCACATTAGTCAACCTCCAGTCTTCCAGCACCTCACCTGTGATATCAATGATGCAAATATCTCAGTAAGAGGCCCTGCAATCACTTTTCTAGCTTCCCACAGAGTTCTCGGGTACACCTGATCAGGTCCTGGGGATTTATCCACCTTTATGCATTTCAAGGCAACCAGCACTTCCTCCTCTGTAAAATGGACATTTTGCAAGGTATCACCATCTATTTCCCTACATTCTGTATCTTCCATATCCTTTTCCCCTTTAAATACTGATGCAAAATACTCATTTAGTATCTCCCTCATTTTCTGCGGTTCCACACAAAGGCCGCTTTGCTGATCTTTGAGGGGCCCTATTTTTTCCCTAGTTACCCTTAATGTATTTGTAAAAACCCTTTGGATTCTCCTTAATTCTATTTGCCAATGCTATCTAATGTCCCCCTTTTGCCCTTCTGATTTCCCTCTTAAGTATACTCCTACTTCCTTTATACTCTTCTAAGGATTCACTCGATCTATCCTGTCTAAACTTTATATATGCTTCCTTTTTTTTCTTAACCAAACCCTCAATTTCTTTAGTCATCCAGCATTCCCTATACCTACCAGCCTTTCCTTTCACTCTAACAGGAATATACTTTCTCTGGATTCTCGTTATCTTATTTCTGAAGGCTTCCCATTTTCCAGCCGTCCCTTTACCTGCGAACATCTGTCCCCAATCAGCTTTTGAAAGTTCTTGCCTAATACCATCAAAATTGGCCTTTCTCCAAATTATAACTTCAACTTTTAGATGTGGTCTATCCTTTTCCATCACTATTTTAAATCTAATAGGATTATGGCCACTGGCCCCAAATTACTCTCCCACTGACACCTCAGTCACCTGCCCTGCCTTATTTCCCGAGAGTAGGTCAAGTTTTGCACCTTCTCTAGTTGGTACATCCACATACTGAATCAGAAAATTGTTTTGTACACACTCAACAAATTCCTCTCCATCTAATCCCTTAACACTATGGCAGCCCCAGTCTATGTTTGGAAAGTTAAAATCCCCTACCATTATTACCCTATTATTCTTACAGATAGCTGAGATCTCCTTACAAGTTTATTTCTCAATTTCCCTCTGACTATTAGGAGGTCAATAATACAATCCCAATAAGGTGATCATCCCTTTCTTATTTCTCAGTTCCACCCAAATAACTTCTCTGGATGTATTTCCAGGAATATCCTCCCTCAGCACAGCTGTAATGCTATCCCTTATCAAAAACACCACTCTCCCTCCTCTCTTGCCTCCCTTTCTAGCATTCCTGTAGCAATTGTATCCTGGAGCATTAAGCTGCCAGTCCTGTCCATCCTTGAGCCATGTTTCTGTAATTGCTATGATATCCCAGTCCCATGTTCCTAGCCATGATCTGAGTTCATCTGCCTTCCCTGTTAGGCCCCTTGCATTGAAATAAATGCAGTTTAATTTATTAGTCCTACCTTGTCCCTGCCTACCCTGACTGTTTGACTCGCTTCTGTTCTCAACTGTACCAGTCTCAGATTGACCTCTTTCCTCACTATCTCCCTGGGTCCCACCCCCCCACCTTACTAGTTTAAATCCTCCCGAGCAGCTCCAGCAAATTTCTCTGCCAGTATATTAGCCCCCTTCCAATTTAGGTGCAATCCGTCCTCCTTGTATAGGTCACTTCTACCCCGAAAGAGATTCCAGTGATCCAAAAATGTGAATCCTTCTTCCATACACCGGCTCCTCAGCCATGCATTCATCTGCTGTATCCTCCTCTTTCTGTCCTCACTAACTCATACTGGGAGTAATCCAGATATTACTACTCTCGAGGACCTCCTTTATAAATTCCTGCCTCACTCTCTGTAATCTCCCTTCAGACTCTCAATCTTTTCCCTTCCTGTGTTATTGGTTGTGAATGATGAATGTTCTGGGCTAATTTATTATAATGAATGAATGATTTATTTATTATCACATATATCTTGAAGATGAAAAGTGTTTTGTTACCACAATCCAGCACCATTTTGATGTACAATAAGGATAAAAAGAAATCACTTAAATAAAAGTTCATCTTCTGTTCATACGAGGGCTTTAGGGCTTCTGCAAGATCTACGCAAGGTGTTGCGATCCCCAAGGAATCCCGTTCTGGGAGCACCAACGATGACGTTGATGCCCCAGGAAACCCTGGCTCAGCTGATGCTGCTACCTCATTGACACTGCCATGAATCCAGGCTCTGGGCCTACCACTGCTAGGAGTCCCTGCTCTGGGCACTGCAGTTGCCTAGAGTCCAGGCTGTGGGCCCACTGCCCCCAGGAATCTCTACTCCAGGCACCATCCCTGCCAAAAGCCCAGTCTCTGAGTCGACCTCCTCCAGGAGTCCTTGCTCCAGGCACTACTACTGCCGGGAGTCCCTGCTCTGGGCGCAGCCACTGCCTGCCAACTCCACTCCAGCCTCAAAGATGAATGAAGGAAGAAGGAAAAAAGACCAAAGTGCATAGAGAAGTGATATAGCAGGCTTGGAGCAGATGGGCTTCGTTGAGCCCGATTAGTACCTACAGTGCCGGTGCCGTCTTGGAGCATGTATTAGTTCAGTAAACGTAAATCAAAAAGGTTCCTTGGAATTTGCCCTGTGAGCATGTTACTACCATATTTTGCCATAATTAAATATAACATTTTATAACTGATTTAGTTGCATTGTGCAAGTTTGTTCAAATTATAGCTTAATGAAATTTGTAGAGCAGTGGGAATACTTGTGATTCCATGGGCGAGTTTAACTTTGAGAAAAACATGCAATTTATAATCATGTTTAAACAGATAGAAATAAATTAATTTAGGATTTTGAAAGTTGCATAACAAATTCACAATTCTGTGTAAGCTTTGAAAATGTCATCTAAGGGGAGCAATGATTTATGAATACAGTCTTGGTTTATAGAATGAAAACATCCCAAGTTCCTGATATTGGTGATGAAATGGAATGTGGTGAAGGGCTTTCACAGGAAGGAAAAAGAAAAAAAGTAAATCAATGGGGAATCTGTGTTTCCTGTGTTGATGCTATTAGAGTAATGTGGCAAATGTTTATTAGTGAATCATTAGGAAGGAAGTTGGATGTGGGGCAGGGTGTATAATCTGAAAACAAAATTACAAAAATCAGCATATAAAAGCAATTTTTGTAAAGGAAAACTACTGTTGCTTGTAATATAGGCACATTGTGTTTTCTTATAATAATTACCTATCTTGACAATCGAAGTCCTATATTTTGATGAATCCTCAAGAGCTTGTCCACTTGGCATTGTTGTTTATTTGTCTTAAGTTGTATATTACATTGTGTTAGCTGAATTTATGTCTATTGAAACAACAGTTTTTTTATTTGTTTGGATTGGTTAGGTTGTTGAACTGTAGTAACCTGAAAGTCTTGTATGCAAAAAGACGCTATTTTAGGTCATACAAATCAATGCTGTTTTTCTGTTCCTACAGCTGTGATTGGTTTGCTTTACCCATGCATTGACAGCCATCTGGGAGAGCCACACAAATTCAAGAGGGAATGGTCCAGTGTAATGCGTTGTGTTGCAGTCTTTGTTGGGATAAACCATGCTAGTGCTGTATCCTTGTCTTTGTTTTACAAACTGCGAATTATAAATATTCTTTTTCACAGTTCTCTTTGAAAAATATCCTGCAATCTTAGTCATAAAATGTGTTAGCCTATGCCTGGCAATAAACTTATCAATAAAGTTGAAAAGTGACTGTTTGGAAATTTAGGATGAATCTCTGTAGATTTATTTTTTGAAAAATTACTTCTACAAAATTGCATTTAACATTGAGATGGAGTATAGTTTCTGATAGAAGAAGCTTTCTCTGAGATGACTGATAAACTGTACAAAAATAATTTTGTATCAGATAAATAGTTTATAGAATAAAAGTCAGTATTAAATGCTGTTTTTATCCAGTAAACCTTAACAAGTCTCTCATAGAAGGTGGATTTTGCCAACAATATGCAGTTGTCCCTTACTTTGGCAGCACTTTCCATTGGATTGTGGTGGACTTTTGATAGATCTCGAAGTGGCTTTGGGCTTGGCATAGGAATTGCTTTTCTTGCCACACTGGTCACTCAACTTTTAGTCTACAATGGTGTTTACCAGTAAGTACAAAATAGAACATATCTGACTTTGAAAGTTTCTGTTTCTCTCGTAAAATTACATCTTCTGTGGCTATCAACTTGATTACTCTATAAAACTAAATTGTAGACAACTCAGTTGTTGTCAATAAAACCTATATACGGAGCATTATAGTTCAATGTTGTAATGTCCAACCAAATGATTTACAAGCCATAAGTTCACACTTTGTATCTTTAATGAAAATACATGCATGGAGCTTTATTTATAGTGAGTAAATGCAGGCCTGGTTTTTCAAAGATTGTAGAGTCTGTTTTGTTTTCTGCAATGTTCCAGACTTTTTCCTGGAATGATTGTGCCTGGGGAATGTATAGTATTGGGCCGGATCTTCCGATGAGAGGAGATTGCAACCATGGCCCTTATTTGAACAAATGGACCTTTGTGTTTCTAAGGCAAGATACTAATCAGGGTTGTCTCAGAAATACGGAGCTATACCTCCATTCTGGTCATTCGTTTCTGGTGTGGGAAGGAAAATGTCCTCTTTCCATAGTAACTGTCTTCTGAAATTCAAAGGTCCTCAGAACCATAGTGACAGCTGCTGTCAAATGGTTAAGTTCATAAGGGAAAGATATTAGGATGGCAGGTGCATGTGGTGTCCCGGTGTCAATTAAGGAGGGGATAAGTGCCAGACATATAAGGGGTAATTTCAGCTGGGCAGGGTAGGATTCCAGGTGAATAGGAGGTACGATGTCAGGGGTAGGGTGCTAAGTGGATAGGATGCCAAGGGGGTAGGATGCACAGTGGCAAATTAAGTGATGTAATGTTTAGGGTAGGTTGGGATGGATGGGAAAAGTAGAGTCTGCCAGGGAATGGGGAGAGTGGATGTTGCGTCTGGGGGGAGGTTAATTTCTGGCGAAGGCATAAGACATATTGGGTCAGGTCCAAGGGCATAGTGGGATTGGGTCAGATCAGGCATCAGGGGGCCTGGTTGGGTCTGATGGTGGTGTATAGGAGAGTCACGTCCTGAGAACTGTATTAGGTCTGGTCATGATGTTGTGGGGGGGGTTACTGAAGTGGTTTGGGAGGGATGTTTGGGTGTGTGTGAAGTAAGTATGGGGTCAGTTTAATAGTTACTCAGGCTTCACCTTACTCTAGAGTAGTGATTTTCATGATCCCTCGAGAGAAGTAATTTCTTCTTAGCTCTGTTTAAAACTTGCTATCCCTTATCCTAAAACTCTTGACTTCTCGTTCAAGATTGTCCCACATGAGAATGCATCCTCTGTATGTTTATTTTGTCAATCCCTTCAATATTTTATGTATGAATTAGATCTCTCATTCTTCTAAACTTGAGTATATAAGCCTAAACTGCTAATTCATAAAACCACCCCCTTATCTCTGGAATCAATCTTGTGAAGTCCTTTTCTTTCATGTTGTCTTGGTTTTTCTGCCATTCATCCTTAATGATCTTTTTTGGGTTCTGACACTTCTGCCAGTGAGAACTGTTTCTCCCTATCTGCTTCAGCCTGCTCATAATCTTGAGCAGCTGCATCAAATCTCCATTAAGGTGAAAACCCCAACTGTACTGGACCAGAATACCTAGGTTCAAGTCCCATCTGATTCAGAGGTGTGTAATAACATCTGTGAATGTATTGCTTAGAAAAATAGATTAAATAAAAAAAAACAAATCCCCAACTTAATTGAGGACTCTAGTGATGCTGTAGTAGTGCCCATACATCTGCACTACGAAGCCCAGGTTTGAGTTCTATCTGCTCCAGACGCATATCATAACATCCCTGGACAGGTTAATTTGAAAAAAAAATTAAGGACTTTGTTTCTTCTGAGGATATTTAATCTTTGGAATGGTCTATCTCAGAGGGCAGTGGGAGCTCAGTCATTAATAATGTTCAAAATAGGATTTGAGGATACTAATAACATCAGGGGATTCTGCAGGGAAATGTTTTTGAGGTGGATGATCAGCATGGCCTAGAATGGCAGAGGGGCTGAATGGCCTATTCCTGTGTTTACCAATTGATTTATGTAACTGACAATCCTTGTTCCTAGGGACCACTCTTATGAATTTTTTTGTACCCTCTCTAAATGTTTTCACATCTTGTGAGACTTGTCTTCAAAATTAGGTACACTACTTCATTGAAGCTGAATGAGAATTTCAGAAAGGATAACCGAAATCTCCTTGCTTTTGCACTCCATGCCCCTATTTAACTGGACTGTACTATATGCCTTAATAAGGAGTAACTGAAGCTACTTCATTTTGTATGCATCTGCTCCTTCACCCTTTTTCAAATTGAATCCTTTATTTCCATGTGCTGTCTACCAAAATGCATCACCTCACACGTCTCTGAATGAAATTTTATCTGTCACATGTCTGACCATTGCAACAGCTCGTGTACATCCTCTTTTGTTTATTGCAATATTGCCAACTTTCATGTTATCCTACATTTTAAAATCATGCCCTGCAGTCCTTAAGCCTAGGTCATAGTATGTATTATGAAAACCAGTGGTCCCTGTACTGACCCTATGGAGAAATTGCACTACATACCTTTCTCTATTATGCAAAACAATAATTATCACTACTGTTTTGACATTCATTTTTACTTTCAATTTTGCTTTCATTGTCATTGCAGCTGTTGGTAACAATTTTCAATTTAATATTCTACCATAGATAAGCTGTTAAAAATAAGAAAATGGTAGATAGGTTAAATACACAAATTTGCAGATGTCTGAAATTCTGCAGACATTTTATATCTTTAAGAGGGGAGGTGGGAGGCTGATTGCCCTTGACATCAAGGTAGCATTTCACCAAATGTGGCTTCCTTAGTAAATCTGAAGCCATCAGGAAATGGGGAAAGCACAAAGGAAGATGCTCTAAATGAAACAGCTCCAAAAGCAGGTGAGCGGCTGGGAATTCTATAGCAAATAGCTTGCCTCCTAACTCCCTACAGCATGTCCATTATCTACAAGGCAGAAATCAGATGTCTGCTGGGTTAATCTTTACTTGTCTATATGAGGGTAGCTCTAACAACATTCAAAAAACTTCATGCCATCCAGAACAAAGTAGTCTGCTCGATTAGCATGTGATCCTACACTTTCAACTTTTATTCCTTTCACTACTGAGGTGGCCAACAAGCTGCACTTCTACTTGCTATGCATTCACCCAAAGCATCTTCCAAATACATAACCTCTACCACTGAAAAGAACAAGGGCAGCAGATCCAGGGTAACATTACCATCTTCAAGTTCCCTTCTAAACCACACATCAATATAATTTGAAACCATATCACTTCCTTCATTGTCACTGGGTATATACCCTGAATCTTCTTCTGACGATCCCTGGATGTGTCTACACCATGTGGACTGCAGTGGTTCAAAAAAGTGGCTTAGCATGTTGAGGGTAATCAGAAATAGGCAACCATTCTAGGCCTTGTTAGCCTTGCCCACATTTCACAAATAACTTAAATAAAAATTTAAAGTTTGCGCCTATAATTTGTAGTGTCACTGCTGGAATTGCACCTAAACGACAAGCAAATATCTGTTTTTCATTGCCCCTCTTCTGTATTTTTAAAGACTTTTGTAAAAAAAAAAAATCCTTTTGAAAAGGTACTCTGGTTTTAAAATGCTTTCCAGATTTTTCTTTCTGTATAAGTATGTCAGGGAGAGAGGCCAGTAGGGAATTAGTGGGTTAATTTAAAGGAAATCAGCAAAAGCACATTTGACATCCCTAAGCTATCAGAGGCAATGCAACAACTTAATAAAGTGGGAATCTGTTTGCTGAGGGTCTGAACTCCCACCTCTCCATCACCTGTCTATTCACTGTATAAAATCAAGAAATTGTACAGGTTTTTTGAGAATTTATTGGAAAAATTTGACAAACACTAAATAATTCAAAATGATTGTCTGCGTACACTCAAGTCACAGGAGTGAAAAGGTTTGCTTCATCTTGAAGTGTAAACTGAAGTTGAAGTTTGCAAACCTGGTAGTCTAAGGAGTTTTATTTGCTTTTAAAACTGCAGCAATTGTTTAGCAATTAAATTCTATGTAGTGTGTATGTTTAGATGAATTTGTGTTTTGTATCAGTGATACATGCTTTTAACACAGCATAGTCTGAACTGTGCAAAGTTAGTATATATTGAGAAATACTTCCCCTTAATTCATTTGGACTGATGTCTGGTCTTTATTCATGTGTATAGGTTTGCATTAAATTCAGATTTATAATAAATAATGTTAATTCCAAACTTGCTAATAAAGAGTTAAAAGTGTACTGGAAGTTACACACATTTTTCAAAATTTTACATTAGAGATTTGAGTTAACTGGATATCTCAATATTGGGAAACGAATTATTACACCTTGTTTTGTAGATATACATCTCCGGATTTTCTTTATGTTCGGTCTTGGTTACCTTGTATATTTTTTGCTGGTGGAATAACAATGGGAAATATAGGACGCCAGTTAGCAATGGTGAGTAAATTGGCACACCTTTTTTATCAGTTGATTTGTGTTCAGTGGATGTTTACGCATAGTCTCTCCATTGTTTCGGGATTTTCTGATTAAAAGAGAATAAAATCTGGGCCTCAACCAAACTGGTTAGTTTGTATTTTTTATTCTAAGATAGCACTTTATACAAAATGGAACTAGAGAAATGCTTTCTTTATTTAATGAATCAGTTTTCTTTTATATACTTGTCAGATGCTTTCTATGTTGTGCTGAGTGTGTAAGTTTTATGCTTCCTTTTATAATTGAAGTGAAATTATAACTGCACCAACCTCTATCACAAGCAGCTAGAATAATTTATGTGGAGAGGTGATGGTGTAATCTTAGTATTGCTAGACTATTACAGTAAATCCTCTGTATCTGCAAAGTCATGAATCGTGAATTTGCCCATCCACACTAAAAATTAAGTAATAACAAGAAATAACATCTGTGGACAAAAACTCTGCATCTGCTATATTTTTAGCCATTTTAACCATTTCAAATAGCTTTGCATTTGCAAATTTCATCAATCATTAGGATTCTCAGGAATGGAACCCTTGCAAATATGGAGGACTGACTGTAATTTGGAGATTTGGGTAATGTTCTGAGGGTAGCAAATGATGGAATTTGAATGCAATAAAAAAAAGTCTGGAATTGAGATAAGGGTTGTCTCAGTGCCTTCCTCAAGTCATTAATGCAGTTGGTGAAAACAGAAAACTATACATCATTGTGGAAGAGGACATTCCATCAAACAAAGCCCAAATCCAGGGAAAGGAGGAATGTTCAGTTCTGTATTTTAGAGATTTTCTTTGTGCAGAGTCACATCTGATTTGAAAATGGAAATATGATAGAAAACTAAAGACATTTCTGCACGCTCTGATAACTTTTGTAATTGGATTAGATTAGATTACAGATTAGATTACATTACAGCGTGGAAACAGGCCCTTCAGCCCAACAAGTCCACACCGACCCGCCGAAGCGTAACCCACCCATACTCCTACATTTACCCCTTACCTAACACTACGAGCAATTTAGCATGGCCAATTCACCTGACCTGCACATCTTTGGACTATGGGAGGAATCCGGAGGAAACCCACGCAGACGCGGGGAAAACGTGCAAACTCCACACAGTCAGTCGCCTGAGGCAGGAATTGAACCCAGGTCTCTGGCGCTGTGAGGCAGCAGCGCTAACCACTGTGCCACCGTGCCGCCGTGGACTGTTTAGATGGAGATTCTTCAAATTAATTGGATAAAGCAATCTCCACAATAGACCATAAGATATAGGAGCAAAATTAAGCAATTTGGCTCATCGCGTTTGCTTTGCCATTCAATCATAGCTGATGCATTTCTCAACCCCATTCTCCTGTCTTTTCTGATAACTCTTGAATCCCTGCTAATCAAGAACGAATCTCTGTCTCAAAGACACTCTGTCTTGGCCACTGCCGCCATCTGTGGCAATGAGTTCCACAGATTCATCACCCTCTGTATGAAGAAATTCCTCCTTGTCTCAGTTCTAAAGGATAATTCTTTCAGAGGGTGTGCCCTCGGGTTCTAGTCTTTTCTACTGATGGAACCATCTTCTCTGTTCTGTTCAGGCCTCTCAGTATTCTGTAACTTTCAGTGAGATCCCCCTTAACCTTCTAAACCTCATTGACCCAGAGTTCTCAACTGCTTATATGACAAGCACTTAATTCCTGGGATCATTGTTGTAAACCTCTTCTGGATCCCTCCCAAGGCCAGTATATCCTTCCTTTGATATGAGGTCCACAACTGCTCACAATATTTCCAGATAGTCTGACCAGAGCCTTACAGTACATCCCTGCTCTTTTTCTAGCCCTCTTGTAATGAAAGCCAAAATTACATTTTCCTTTCCTAACTGCCATCTGAACTCCATATTAACCTTAAGAGAAACCTAACTAGGATTCTCTTTGTGCTTCAGATTCTCAAAGCCATCAAATTTAGAAAGTAGTCTATGCCTATTTTTCTTACCAAAGTGCATAACCTCATACTTGCACTTTGTATTCCACCTGCCACTTCTTTGCTCACTGTCCTAACCATGCCAAGTCCTTCTGCAGTCTCTTGCTTCCTGAACATCACCTGTCCCTCCACTTATCTTTGTTGTAAGTTTGCAGGTGACACAATGTCCTCACTCCTTTGTCCAGATTGTTAACAATTAATGTGAATAGTTGTCCCAACACTGACTCCTGTGGTACATTGCTATCCACCAGCTGTCATCCTGAAAAAGATGACTTTATACTCTGTTTTCTGCCAGTCAGCCAATTCTCTATCCACGCCAGTATCTTGCCCTAATACTATGCGCTCTTCTCTTGTTTAGCAGCTTCCTGTGCAGCACCTTATCAAAGGTCTTTTGGAAATCCAAATAGATAATGTCCACTGGCTCTCCTTTGTCTAACATGTTTGTTACCTCCTCGAAGACGTTTAATAGATTTGTCAGGCATGACCTGTCCTTGATGACGCTATGCTGACTCAGTCATATTTTACCGCACACTTTGCAAGTACTTCACAATCTCATCCTTAATGGACTATCCGATCTTATCGACAATCAAGGTCAGGCTAACTAGTCTGTAATTACCTGTTTTCTGTCTGCCTCCCTCCTTAGTCAGGGGGTGTTACATTAGCTGTTTTCTACTTCTTTTGTGACTCCAATGATTCCTGAAAGATCACCACCAAAACCTTAGCTATCTCCTTCAGAAAGTTGAAGTCTGGGGTGTAGTCCATTCTGTCTGGGTGATTTATCCACCATCAGACCTTTCAGCTTTCCCAACACCTTGTCCTTCGTGATAGCGATTATATGTATCCCTAATTCTTAACGCTCTCAAAGTTCTGGTATGCTGTTGGTGTCTTCTACTGTGAAGACTGATGCAAACTACTTTTTCTGTAGCATTTTTACTTTTCTCATCTAATTTTTCAGTAAGTCCAATATCCACTCCTGACTCTTGTCTTTTATATATCTAAAAAAAACTCTTGCAATTTTATTTTATATTAGTAGCTAGTGTACCTTCATTTCACCTTCTCTCCTTGCCTTTTTGCTTTTTTAGCTGTCCTCTGCTGATTTTGAAAGGCTTTTCAATCCTCTGGCTTCCCAGTAAACTTCATTCCATTGTATGCTTTTATGCTGTCTTTGACTTCCCTTGTCTGTCATGGTTGCCTCATGCTCTTAGCTTCTTCTTCCCTGGAGTGAATTTTTTGCTGTGCCTCCCAAATTACCCCCAGAAATTCCTGTTATTGCTACTCCATCTTATTTGCTGCTAGGCCCCCTCCCCCTTTCCAATTAACTCATGCCAACTCCCCCTCAGTGTCTTTGTTATTGCCTTTATTCAATTGTAATACTGTTACATCTGATTCCAGCTTCTCTCTCTCAAGCTGCAGGGTGAATTCTATCGTATTGTGAGCACTGCTCTTGGCGTACCTTTACCTTAAGCTCCATGACAAGTCAGTCTGGAACACATCACCAAATACAGAATTGCCTGTTCCCTCATGGGCTCAACCTCAAGCTGTTCCAAAAAAAGATCTTGTAGACCTTCCACATTTTTTGGGACCTGCTACCAACTTGATTTTCTCAGACGACCACCATATTGAAGTCCACCATAATTATTGTAATAATGCCTTTCCTACATGTCTTTTCTCTCTCCTGGTTTATTTTCTGCCTCACAGAAGGCCTGTATGTAATTACCCTAGCGGTACCTCAACTCTACCCATACAGATCATATGTCTTCTGACCATACGTCATTTCTTCTATTGATTTAATTTCATTCTTACAAGCAAGGCAGCCATGCCCCCTGCCTGTCTACTTGTCTTATTGATAGCATGGGTTGTAGACTTGAAGTGATAATGGAAACGTTCAGCAGGTCAGGCAGCATCTGTGGGGTAAAACAGTTAATGTTTCAGGTCAGTGATCCTTAATGTGAACCCTGCATTTCTCTACTGATGATGTCTGACCTGTTAATTGTTTCTAGCATTTTGTGCTTTTCTTTCAGGTTGCCAGCATCTTCATTATTTTGCATTTGCAATGTTTTCTTCTATTCTTTAATACTCCAGTTGAATTTATAGGTGACTTTACAAGTAAAGAAATAACACAACGTTCATAATTGATAGTCTTCAGGTTTTGTACAATTTATTTACCATGATCTCTTTGTGTTTTCTTTCTGATTACAGTATGAGTGTAAAGTTATTCCAGAGAAGCCTCATCAAGATTGATGTACTATTGTGGAAATTTGAAGATTTCATATAGACAATTGGAATTAAAGATGATATGCCAAATGAATGTAAAAAGCTGTAAATAAGGTTTTTGGTTTCAAAATTGCAGTTTTTTTCACTGCTACATGAGCTGCAATCTGTGATTGCTCGTGGTATAAAATGTCCTGTAAATCATTGTGTAGCAAATACACATGCAACATCATACAGCTACACGCAACTCTAGATTCAGTCTTATTACATGGAAAATGTTCATTTTAATCCCATGGAAATATTTTGAAACATAACTGCTGATGTGCGGTTCTAAACAAGTATGTGATTTCATTGCTCTTTTAGTTTCAATCTGGATGAGCAAAAGTTTCAGATTTTATACTTCATTTAAGATAGTCATTGAATAGAATCCTACAATTATTTAGCTAGTTCAATTTTTAAATATCTTTAAAATTTACATTTTTTAAAAAGTGTCAGCTTGCATGGGTTCATTTATAAATCTTTAAAACTTCAGATGATTAATATTTGAATGAAGTGCAAAATTAATATCTGATTTTTTTTCAAATATATTTTGTATAAAGATAATATTTCATAATATGTTGCCTGAGAAGGAATGTAACATCTGAATTTTGGCTCATCCCCATTCTTAGAATCCTAATGTAGCAATAGAAATATAGTATTTACAGATGCATGAAACTTCTGAACCAACATACGTGCAGAAATGTGTAGTACTATTGAAGCAATATACTCTGTTGATACTTCAAAACATTGTGATGTCTGTGATTAACTAGTTTAGTGGGACTTGAACATCTCCTTCAACATATTGAAGATTGATCTGCATTTTCATTTCACTTCTGTAAAATTTAAGAACGCATATTACTACATGCTTTGAGAATATAAGGTTTTCATTTGTGGTAAGGACATCTTACGTAGCAGCCAAATGTAAAATTATAAGCCTGTAAGTTAAAGAAATTTATGTACAAAATGATAATGCAAATTGTTCTTATTTTGTCAGTTTTGTGAAGTTCTTTCATGGGGCTTTTTTTTCCAAAGAAGACTTTCATTTGTAAGTGGGATAAAATCATTTAGCCTCAAGTATTTTAGACTAATTTATTATTCAATATATATACTGAATATTCCAATAAAATATATTTCAGTAAAGCTGGCTGCTCCAGTCCTGTTTTGTCACATAGTGCAACCCTTGATGCTTTTTAATGGTAGATTAGATTAGATTAGATTCCCTACAGTGTGGAAACAGGCCCTTCGGCCCAACAAGTCCACACCGACCCTCCGAAGAGCAACCCACCCAGACCTATTCCCCAACACTTAACACTATGGACAATTTAGCATGGCCAATTCACCTAACCTGCACATCTTTGGATTGTGGGAGGAAACCGGAGCACCCGGCGGAAACCCACGCAGACACGGGGAGAATGTGCAAACTCCACACAGACAGTTGCCCGAGGCAGGAATTGAACCCGGGTCCCTGGCGCTGTGAGGCAGCAGTGCTAACCATGATGGTGTCTATGGAAAATGAAGATCAAGTAACAAAATTTACCCAGAAGAACTTTCTAATTGGAATTGTGGAAGGAGTTCAAATATGTATGGGATTGGTATAAACTCTATATGAATTATATACCCACATGTCTATAGAAAGACATTTTGTTACATTTGAAACAACCACAATTCACCTTTTTTTGCACTGTGGCAGTTACCAAAATTTGAAACAAATGATATGATTTCAGGTTAACATTAAGTTACAGGTATAAAATCACATGAATACAATATCTTGTCTGGGGTCAAATAGTTTGTCACAAAATTCTTTAGTATGCTTTCTTCACATCTTTTAAAGTGGTGATTTTAAAATGTTAAGGCCATCATCCAAGATTTTTCTAAGTGACTGCACAAATGGGAACTTTGCAGTGTGCTATTTAATGTAATTGTTTATGATTGCCAGGATTTTCTTCTTTAATTGCAATAGAATTAGTAAAGAGGACAGATATCTAAGCATTTTATATGTATTTTAGCTGAGTGAATTTCTAACCATCAATTGCTACGACTATGTAAACTTATGTTTATTTTGGTTTATCAGTGTGCAAAAAAGATTGGGGATCCTGCAGTAGTTAAATAGCGTAGTGTCATAGTCATGAAAGGAATTTCGAGGGAACTCTGTTATCACTTTAAAGCAAATGCTGTCATATTTTCACAATAAAAGTTTGCACTGCAGTTTATATTGCAAAATTTACTCTGATTTTATTAATAATTCTGGTGAAGTGCAAAGATTGATTTTCAATCTTCATTTATTATCAACTTTGACATTTGCCTCCACATCACTGAGTTGATCAGTATCTTTTAGTTTTGAATGAATCTTCCCTTTCAACATACACATGCCGTGCAACTCTCAAAAGCATTGCAAGCTACAAGTGCCTTACCAAATGAAATTCTTGCTTACAATTTTTACACTTTCCATCATTTTCCATCTCATTCACACTGATGCATCTTGTTTCTATTGCTTTGCTCAGTCAGATAAATTTAGCATATCCAGGAATTGAGCATGGTATAATATTTTCCCACTTAGTCTTTGCTAGATGGTAGAACCATCTGCTGCAGTGGAATTAGGATTTTGTTCCAGGAAGTTGCAGATGTCAGCAGTATCCTGCTGAGAGAGTCTGATATATTGACAGTTTATTTCGTGTCTGTTGACTGTGTTGAGAGGAATATGGTTGAGGAGAAAGTAGCTAGTGCTGATGCCATTAGTAATGGTATTGCTTGTCTTCCCCACAACAGACATACAAGGTGCATTGATGTCATGTATGAATTTCGGTGCCAGGTGCCTAGGCATACATCCTAGTGATTGGCTGATCAAATTAAATAGCACATTCCTTTGTTTTATAATGGGCACTTGCTCAAGCAGTCGATGTTTGCAGAACCCTAAACAAATACAAGATTTGCTGCAAACTGTGATTCCATAATTGGGCAACAATTGCTTAACAGTTCTGCATGTGTCAAAATCTATACTTAGAACCAATTTATGCTCAGCAGTTTAGCTTGTGACATGATTTAATTATAGTTGCTAGAATCACATTATTTACATCAATAGAGACCCATCTTTTTAAAGTGAATCTGTTTAGGTCTTCCAACTTTGAATTACCTAGGAGATTGTAGAGCTTATAGTTCCCAATTGACTGAGGTATGCCACTGAGGAAACCATCAGGACTATCTTGCCAATCAGTCAGCACCCTTTCTAGTGTAGTATAAATTGATTGATTATTTTAAATTTGATATTCTTATAGCTTTCCAGATAAATGCAAGAGGAAAATGTATAGCAATAGAACTGTTAGGAAAATAATTCCAGGCTTTTTAATTTCTTACGTTGGAGGAATGGAAAAGATTATTCATTTGATTATTACTTTGTCCATCTGTCTTAAGTTATTGCTGAGGTATAAAATATTATAGATGTTTAAACAAAACATTAAAATGTCGTTCTGATTTGTATTTTCAAGTAAATGAAATACTTCAAAAGGGGCTTATTTCATTACACACAAAATTGCTTAAACTATTTCAGCCTTTCCCTTTTGCTATGCTTTAAGAACATTATGGAAAGTTCACATACAGACACATCTCTTGGAAGTTAATTGGGAGAAAAAGTCTACTGGTAGATTTCTTTTGAAAAAAATTGTACAGCTGAGAGACCTTAAAATATAGCTATGAAATCATACAGTGCAGAGGAGGCAAATCAGTTGATTGAGTCTTTGTGGATAAAAACTACCCATAATCTACATTAGCCCCACTTTCCAGGACTTGGCCCATAGCCTTGAATGTTGTAACATTTTAAGTGCTCATCTCCATTTTTGTTTTGGAAGGAAGATTAGGGTTTTCACTGACCTTTTGTGCAGCTGCCTTTTCTTTTTTGCTCTGAGTTTCTCTCTCGCTCTTGTGAAAATTAGTTTATTACTTGATAATTCAGCTGTCCCCCTGGAATGATTTAAAGCTTGCAGCCATTGCTATACAATGGAGACTGGGATGGGGGGGGGGGGGTCATGTCCTGTTCACCCCCACGTACAATAACCTCTCCAGCTTCCTTCCAATTTCACCTTGGACATAGGAAGTCTGGAAATGTATTGTTTTTTTTAAACTGGGTAAGCCAGAAGCAATATCCATTCAATGGCGGGGTTGTACACCAATAATTAGTTATTCAATTGAGTTGCACACGAATAATTGATTATTCAGTTGAGAACTTTTCTGAAACTTACAGTTGTGTTCAGAAATGGTAAAGGGCAGCTAACCTACCTTGTTGGTGTCTTTTTAAATAAAAGTTCAGAAAAAAAATATTGAATATGAATAGGACAATCTTCACTCGACTTAACAGTGTGTTAAAAAAGTGACATTTTGAAATCATTATGTATATGCTAATGAAGTTATGTTTGTTCTCTAATATAATGGCCCTTCCTCCCTGAAATGTAAACTTTCATTTTTGTATAGCATTGTCAATATATTCAGACACCTCAAGCTGTTTCATAGAGTAAGGAGAAACATGCAATCAAGAAGGGATGGGACTTCAGGACATCTTCAAGGTGACCATGCAAGGACAGTAAGATTAAATATTAAAGTAGAGCAATAACTATTTTGATCTTAAACATACCTTGAGTGCAGTACCAAAGAGGAGAGGTAGTGGTGAGAGATGGAATGAGAGCATATGAAAGTGCATTGATTGATGCAGGGAAGCCACAGAGAACATAATAGAATAAAGGCAGTAGTCTTGATGCTCAAGACAATGTTTTGCCACATAGAATTAACGAAAAACTTTGAAGAGAATTTCAGGAGAAAAACTGGCCTAGATTTTCCTATCTATGGTTAAATAACAGCTTTTTTCACCTTGTTGGTAACAAACTTGCACCTATGGCTGTAGTCATTATCCATGTGTTTTAATGTGATGCACTCTACAAGGAATCTATGGTAAAAAAGTTTTACCAAGGAATCTATGGTGCCTGGCAAAAGAACAAAGAATAATCAAGTTCTTTAACTGATGACATAATGTTTAAATCACAAAGTTAACAAAGGGAAGTATGGGTTACATTAGTGTACAGGCAAGAAGGTAGACTGGATTTTTGTGATGGAGGAAAATGTATGTGTGTATTTTTACTCTGAAGCAAAGCACATCAGTTGTCCAACATATTGCTTTTATAAGGAGGGCTATCTGCCAGGAGTTCATGTGATGTGTATTACCCTTGCTATTAACCTAATTGAGTGGCCTATTTGCACCCACACTTGTCATTTTCCCAAAGACAAATGGGCCCCATGCTGTATCTGGGCTTTGTTCAAGCAGATGAGCCATCTCATCAGCAGGACAATATTAAATGAAGAATCTGGCATTAAATTCCTTGTTCAAAGGCAGGGACTTGTGCTTGCACATGATCACAAAGTGCCAATTAATTTCTGCATCTGAGGAAATGATATTAAACAGCCTGTTGCTGTATAATAACCTCTGAAGAAATAGAACAATGATGAGGCATCTGAGTCAGTTTTAACATTCAAGAAGATCCTGACTGATCTGAATGTGGCCTTTTTCCACTTTCTTCCTGCTGCTGGTCAAATCTTGAATACATCAAAATCTGTTAAACTCAACATTGAACATATTCAATGACCTACTGTACTACTGGCCAGAGAGCAGAATTCCAAATTAATGACACTTTAAGGGAAGAACTTTCTCCTCATCTCTTTTTTTAAATGGAAGCCTCTTATTTTTAAATTGTGCTGCTTATTTCTGGATTCCTTACAAAGGCAAACAACCTTCCAGAATCATCCATGTCAAACTCCCTCAGAATCTTTTGTGTTTCAATCAGGTCGTCACTCTTCTAAACATCAGTGAGTATAAGCCTAACCTGCTCAACCATTCCTTATAAAACAATTCATTCATCCTAGGAATCAACCAAATAAATTCTCTGAACTGCTTTCATCACAGATATATTGCTTCTTCAGTAAAGGGACCAAAAGTTTATATGATATTCTGTGCAGTTCTCATAAATATCCTAAGGAGCTGTAGCAAGACATCTGCACTTGAACCCCTTGGAATAAAATCCATAATTCCATTTGCTTTCTTAATTACATGCTAAATCCACATGCAAATGGTTTTGTTCAGAAATTGCAAAGGCTAACTGACTCTTGATAGTCATCTAACCTGCTTTGTTAATCTTACTCTTAGTAAAAGACAAATTTCAGAGAAGTATTAACTGAATGCAGTCCATGTTTAAAGATGTGAATAGGACAGTTTTCACTGTAATTGTCTGTATGCAAGCAAAAAGTGATGGCTTGGAATGATTGCAAAAGTCATAGTACGCATGGTATTTCTTTTCTGCTAATACAATAGGTCTTCCTTCTTGAAATGAGAACTGTTTACATTTATGTAGCATGCTTAACATTGTAATATTTATATACAATAATATAAACAGTTATAATTATTTGTATTTATATAATGTTCATGCTTTACCTGTATATCTGCAACTGAGATGCAGAAGAGAAATAACTGCTACAATTTCACAAGGGCAGGCCTTTGGTCTTTTAAACTTCATGAATATAGGAACACTCAACCCAAGCTCTCCTCAAACATTTTAGCCTTTGTGTAGCCGTGCACCTTATAATTATACATTGACCTTGAGTGGAGATGAGACCAGCAAATGGTCTCAACATTGGGATCCCAATAATCTTAATAAAACCTAACCCAAAGAATGGGAAAAACTGATCAGATCAAGGGAGAGAGATAAAAGTTATTTTTTAAATAAATATTTTAGTTTTATGTATCTTGAAGTGTTCCAACAAGCTTTTATTTCAGAAGGAATGAGATTCCATAATTATAAATTAAGTTTCCAGGTCAGAAAGACATCAGCAATTATCAATTACTATTACCAAAGAAATTAGCAGACTCTTAAATACACAGTTTTAAAATTTTTAATCTTTTTTTACTTGGGAAGCATAGAAAACATAGGAACAGGTCTGAGCCTGTTCCACCATTCAGTGAGATCATGGCTGATCTGTGGCCAAATTCCATGTACAGAGAAACCTCGATTATACATCATTTGATGATCCAAAGATCGGCGAGAATGCAAGGTTCCGAAGTTCAGCTGAACTATGTTATCCGGCATTCAATTATCCAGAACTTGATTAACGGAATGAAATACTTCCCACCCATGTCCTTCAGATAATCAAGGTTTCTCTGTACTGCCTTATGTGCCATGTCCTTTCCAACCTTTGCTTAACAAAAAAAGGCCTATCTCAGATTTAAACTTAACAACTGATTCGACATCCACTGTCATTTGTGGAAGAGAATTACAAACATCTACCAGCCCTTGTGTATGGAAGTGATTCCTAACATCTCTCCTGAACAGTCTGGCCCTAATTCTCAGACAATGTCCCTTTGTTCTAGAATCTTTAACCAGTGGAAATGGTTTATCTGTATCTACCCTTTCTTTTCCTGTTAATATCTTGAATGCATTGATCAGATCACACTTTAATTTGCCAAATTCTAAAGAAAACAGGGCAAATTTGTATAATCTGTCCTCATGACTTAACCCCTGAAGTCCAGGTATCATACTTGAAAACCTATGTTGTACTCCCTCCAAAGTTATTATACGCCACAGTACTCCAAGTGGGGTCAAAGCAGTGTTTTGTATGGCTGCAGCATAACTTCTGCATCCTTATTCTTCAGTCCTCTAGATATAAAGGCCAGCATTCTATTAGCTTTCTTATATATTGTCTGCACCTGTTTGTGACCTTTTAAAAATCTATCCACTTGAACCCCCAAGTCTCTTTAGGTACCCACTGTATTTAACGTTATGCCATCTAGAAACTACCCTGATCTATCCTTTTTCTGTCCAAAATGGATAACCTCACACTTGCTTGCATGGAAATATTATGGAACCAATGAATATTTAACCAAACATTCAAGTCATGATAGTCATTTCATTGCCAAGGCTGTCAATGAAGATTGCATTGGTTATTATTGTGGATAAGAAATATATTATGAGTTTGGTTTCCACATTCAGTTGTATCTGTACAGATGTTAAAGTAGCTGATATATTGATCCTATAATAATGGTGTGCACTGACAGCCTCACCACCGTTATTCCAGAAAATTGGGATGTGTTTCTCAAAGGTGTTGGTGCAATGTAATTGTGCCAGGTTGCTGTTTTTTTTTTCTCTTTTTTATTCCTTTCTATTCCTTTCGAATTTCAATCTAGTTAGCATTAAGTGGGATGCCGTTTTATGTTGTATTAGCAATATTAGAATTAAATGATTCATACTAGCTGTAAGCTTTAGTGACTTCTGTTCACCTTCACGTCTTCAATGTTAAGAATTAATTCTACTATGTTGTGACAGTTGGAGACTGTGTAATGTCCTTACAGACATTTTGAGTCTTGAAGGCATTGAAAATATCAATTTCTACCAGTCCTAATGTGTGGCCAGTAAAATGCAGCAGTCATCAACTTGTAATTATGAGTCCTATCAATAAGTGATGGAATATGGTCACATTTCTATTAGCAATAGTACTTGGGTTTAGCAATCTGCTCCTGAGGAGGACAATTGCAAGAGAGGATAATGAATGTTTATGGCATGTTAGATGCTACCAACATTATTTTATTTTGATACTGCTTTTACAATATCTATTATGGCCATTAAGACCACTTTTTTTGCAGTAAGGCCTTGACCTCTTTCAGGTCATGAACTGTCTCATGTCCTTAATAATATTTTACAACATGTTCAATCATAATAAGTAAAAAATTATTTTAATTTTAGAAAAATTTATTTTATTCTCTGAAAATTGTAGTAGCATGATAAAAACCCAACATAAAAAGCTGTTTACAGAGCAGCACATTGAATTGGCTGACAAACTGAGCTTTTGCATTTTGGTGGTAAGTGCTCCTCTAATTGATGAAAATTTGCAATCCATATGCAAAGATTATCAAAACTGCCCTTTATATAAATGCTAGCATAAATTCCTGGATATTATTAGGATTGAGGAACTAGTTAAAATCTGATTCCCCCTTCTTGAAACTGTTGCAAATTGTCTCTGTCCTTTTTACTGAAAATCAGATCCAAAGATGTGGAAGCATTGTCTCAATGTGATTTTCGGAATGAAGAGCAGAGAAAATTTCCCTTCAGAGTCTGAAAACAAAGAATTTTTAAAACTTTTTCACAGATTTTTGGGTGTTACAAGCCAAGCCAATGTCTGTTGAGCATCCTTAATTACCCTTAATTACCCTGGCTGTTGTACACCCAGGGAAAAAGAATACAGAATATAGAACATTACAGTGCAGTACAGGCCCTTTGGCCCTCGATGTTGCGTCAATCTGTGGAACCAATCTGAAGCCTACCTATCCAACACTATTCCATTTCATCCATATGTTTATCCAATGATCATTTAAATGCCCTTAAAGTTGGCGAGTCTGTGACTGTTGCAGGCAGTACATTCCATGCCCCTACTACTCTCTGAGTAAAGAAACTACCTCTGACATCTGTCCTATATCTATCACCCCTCAATTTAAAGCTATGTCCCCTTGTGCTAACCATTGCAATCCGAGCTAAAAGGCTCTTACTGACCACCCTATCTACTCCTGATTATCTTATATGTCTCAATTAAGTAAGCTCTCAACTTTATTCTCTGTAACGAAAACAGCCTCAAGTCCCTCAGCCTTTCCTTATAAAACCTTCCCTCAATACCATGCAAAATCCTAGTAAATCTCCTCTGAATCTTTTCCAAAGCTTCCACATCCTTCCTATAATGTGGTGACCAGAACTGTTTCGCAATACTCCAAGTGCAGCCGCATCAGAGTTTTGTACAGCTGTAGCATGACCTCATGGCTCTAAAACTCAATCCCTCTACCTATAAAAGCTAACATACCGTATGCCTTCTTAACAACCCTATCAACCTGGGTGTCAACTTTCAAAGATCTATGTACATGGACATCTCTGCTCATCTACACTACCAAGTGTCTTACCATTCACCAAGTGTCTTACCAATACTTTTTATTCCTGTTGCTCCTTCCAAAGTGAATCATCTCACACTTTTCTGCATTAAACTCCTTTTGCCACCTCTCCTCCTAGCTTATCTATGTCCCTTTGTAACCTGCAACATTCTTCAGCACTATCCACAACTAGTATCATCCACAAATTTACTAACCTATCCTTCTAGGCCATTTTAAAAAATGACAAACAGCAGTGGCTCCAGAATAGATCCTTGTGGTACACCACTATTAAGTAACACCAGGATGAACATTTACCATCAACCACCACCTGCTGTCTTCTTTCAGCAAGCCAATTTCTGATCCAAACCACTAAATCACCCTCAATCCCATGCCTCCGTATTTTGTGCAATAGCCTGACATGGGGAACCTTATCAAATGCCTTACTGAAATCCATTTACACTACATCAACTGCTTTGCCCTCATCCACCTTTTTGGTCACCATCTCAAAGAACTCAATAAAGTTTGTGAGGCACGACCTACCCTTCACAAAACCATGTTGACAATCTCTCATCAACTTATTCCTTTCTAGATGATTATAAATTGTATCACTTATAACCTTTTCCAACACTTTACCCACAACCAAAGTAAGACTCACTG
This sequence comes from Chiloscyllium plagiosum, assembly GCF_004010195.1. Taxonomy (NCBI): domain Eukaryota; kingdom Metazoa; phylum Chordata; class Chondrichthyes; order Orectolobiformes; family Hemiscylliidae; genus Chiloscyllium; species Chiloscyllium plagiosum. Next base: position 69,111,666 of record NC_057716.1, on the reverse strand, counting down.
GTCTATAATTAGCAGGGTTGTCTCTACTCCCCTTCTTGAGCAAGGGGACAACATTTGCTATCCTTCAGTCTTCTGGCACTATTCCTGTTGACAATGACGACATAAAGATCAAAGCCGTAGGCTCTGCAATCTCCTCCCTCGCTTCCCAGAGAATCCTAGGATAAATCCTGTCCGGCCCGGGAGACTTATCTATTTTCACACTTTCCAGAATTGCTAATACTTCCTCCTCGTGAACGTCAATCCCATCTAGTCTAGTAGCCTGTATTCAGTATTCTCCTCGACAACATCGTCTTTTTCCAGTGTTATTTAATGCTTCCCCAACTCCTCGGACTCCATGCACAACTTCCCACTCCTATTGTTGATTGGCCCTAACCTTTCTCTAGTCATTCTCTTATTCCTGATATACCTATAGAAAGCTTTAGGGTTTTCCTTGATCCTATATGCCAACGATTTCTCATGACCCCTCCTGGCTCTTGTTAGCTCTCTCTTTAGGTCTTTCCTGGCTAATTTGTAACTCTTAAGTGCCCTAATTGAGCCTTCATGTCTCATCCTAATACCGTATAAGCCTTCTTTTTCTTCTTGACAAGAGATACAACTTCTCTGGTAAACCACGGCTCCCTCACTTGACCACTTCCTCCCTGCCTGACAGGTACGTGCTTATCAAGGACACAGTAAATGTTCCTTGAATAAGCTCCACATTTCAACTGTGCCCATCTCCTGCAGTTTCCTTCCCTATCCTATGCATCCTACACCTTGCCTAATCACATCATAATTGTCTTTCACCCAGCTATAACTCTTGCCCTGTGGTATACAGTATACCTGTCCCTTTCCATCGCTAAAGTAAACATAACCGAATTGTGGTCACTATCACCAACGTGCTCACCAACCTCTAAATCTAACACCTGGCCATTTTCATTATCCAGTACCAAATCCAATGTGGCCTCCCCCTTGTTGGTTTGTCTGTATTTACTGTGTCAGGAAACCATCATGCACACATTGGACAAAAAACTGACCCATCTAAAGTACTCGAACTATAGTATTCCCAGTCAATATTTGGAAAGTTAAAGGGACCCATAACAACTACCCTGTTAGTCTCACTTCGATCCAGATTTATCTTTGCTATCCTTTCCTCTACATCTCTAGAACTATTCAGAGGCCTATAGAACATTCCTAACAGGGTTACCTCACCTTTCCTGTTTCTAACCTCAGCCCATAATATCTCAGTAGACGAGTTATCAAACATCCTTTCTGCCACTATAATACTGCTCTTGACTAACAATGCCATCCCCCCCCCCACCCCCCTTTTACCATCTTCTCTGTTCTTACTGAAACATCTAAATCCTGGAACCTGCAACAACCAATCCTGTCCCTTCTATATCCATGTCTCAGCAATGGCCACAACATTAAAGTCCCAGGTACCAACCTATGCTGCACGTTTACCCACCTTATTCTGGATGATCCTGGCGTTGAAGTAGACACACTTAAACAACCTTTCCACTTGCCGGTGAACTCTTGCGACCTTGAAACACATATTTAACCTCACTACTCTCAACATTCTGGACACTGGAACTACAATATAGGTTCCCATCCCCCTCCTGAAATAATTTAAACATTGCCGAAGAACAGAAACAAATATCCCCCCCAGGATATTGGTACCCCTCTCGTTCAGTGTAGACCATCTGTTTGTAGAGGTCCCACCCAGCCCAGAATGACTCCCAATTATCCAGGTATCTGAAACTTTCCCTCATGCATCATCCCTGTAGCCATGTGCTCAACTCCCCTCTTTCCTTATTCCTTACTTCACTAGCATGTGGCATGGACAACAAACCAGAGATAACATCTCCGGTTCTTCTAGCACTAAGCTGCCACCTTAGCTCCCCAATTTTCTGCCTTACATTCCCATCCCTTTTCCTAACTATTTTGTTAGTACCTATGTAGACCACGATTTGGGGCTGCTCCCCCACCCCCTCAAGGATCCTGAAAACATGACTTGGGACATCATAAACCCTGGCACCTGGGAGGCAACACACCAACCATGAATCTCTCATTCCCACAGAACCTCCTATCTGACACCCTAACTATGGAGTCCCCAATGACTAATGCTTTGTTCATCTCCTCCCTTTCTTTCTGAACAACAGGGACATACTCTGTGCCAGAGACCTGTACCCCATTGCTTACCTTGGTAAGTGACTCTCAGCCCCAATAGTATCCAAAATGATATACTTGTTATTGAGGGGAATGGTCCTGTACTGCTTGTAGGTTCCCATTCCGTCCCCTGACGGTAACCCATCTGCCTTTTCCTTGTACCTGAGATGTGACGACCTACCTGTAACTCCTCTGATTAACCCCATCTGCCTCCCGAATGATTTGAAGCTCATCCAGCTCCAGTTACAGCTCCCTAACACGGTTTTCAAAAAGCTGCAGGGTGCACTTCCTTCAAATGACGTCAACAGGGACACTAATGGTGACCCTCACATCCCACGTTCTGCGGGAGGAAAATTCAACTGCTCTAACAGCCATTTCCACTATTGTAAATTCCCAAAGAGACTACAGAAAAATAAAGAATTAAAAAAAAACTAGTTACCTTACCAAACCGGCACAGAATTTTTTTTTTGGTTAGAGGAGGAGGATGGGTGAGAGGCACTACCTAAGCAGTGGTTTGGGTAATGCAATCACCCAAATATATTAGTTCACTTACTCAGCAGTCACGTGTCCACTCCTGTTCAGTAACACTCCGCCTATACACAGGTACATTTTAAAATCAGTGATTCATCTCCCCATCAGCCCTAGTCGACGCTCCCGCTCTTCCTGCTGCTAAAACTAAAATGGAGGGCCCCGGCGCTCAAGGAAAGTTTTGAAATCAGTGATTCACCTTCCCGTCAGCTCCCTGGTTGGTGCTCCTGCTCTTCCTGCTGCTAAAACAAAAAAAATGTTTGGAAGGGAGTATTAACTGTTATCATTTGGCAGTCAAACTATCTTCTTTGCTACTATCTTTAAAGCTCTTCCAGTGAGTAATGGATAATTATAATTTAGGATTGTATTTGCAAACAGTACATGGGACTGTTAATTGAACAAAGACTATTTAAATGATGTTGCAAATTGTAAATATTTTATTAAACCAAGATACATATTGTCACATTTATAAAATTCAAAATTTTAGAAAAACTTTTACCAATTTGATATGTTGTGCCAAAAAGGTTTGATCTCTTATCTTGAGCAACATCTTTTATGATTGCATTATTACACATCAACTACACAGATCTTCTAAATCTATTATTTCTACAAAGAGGTAATCACCATTATACATATGTCATATGTCTAATAATAGATTCTCAAACTTTACAAACACAAGTTAAAGCAATGTTTCATATAAATGAGAGTGGGGGGGTGCACTCTAGCTCACTTGACTAAATAGCTAGTATATGATTGAATCCCCATTTTGGGTTCCGGAGTGTAAGCAGCAGTTGCTAGAACTGTGGCACATTAGCAAGATTAAGATAGTTGTGCTTAAGGATGTGGTCACCCTGCAGCTTAAGGATTTGTAGAGAGAGAAGGAATGATTGATGGCTACACAACAAAGAAGAAGGAGGCAAGAAATGTATGACCTCCTGAAATGCATCTCACTCTCTAATTAAAATTCATATTGAATACTGATGAAAGTGGTTGTTCATTTGACAGTACGACCAAAGGCAAGTCCATGGTACCATACTGGCTCAACTGTACAGAGCACGTATAAGATAGGAAGAAAGATAGTGGTTAGTGCTTTAATGGGGGACAGGCAGGCATTTCTGCAGTGGCAGATGTGAATCTAGAAAGGTATGTTACACCTCTAGTGCCAGGATCAAGGAAGTCAATAGATGACTGCACAGAATCCTGATCGGTCAATGTGAAGAGTCAGTGGTCGTTGTCCACCTCCGTACTAATGACATAGGTAGAAGAAAGGATATTGTCCTTCAGTCAGAGTATAGTGAGATAGGTAGGGAATTAGTAAGCAGGACCTCTAAATTGCTAATCTCCAGATCGCTATTAGCATAGAAACAAGAGAACAGAGTAGATGAATGCAGGGTGGGAAAGACAGTACAGGAGGGAAGGCTTTAGATTGGTGGAACATTGGGATCCTTTCTTGTAGAGTTGGGGTCTGTAATGGTCAGACTGGTTATAATTAAACAGAGTCAAGCCTAATTTTCTACAAAATTGTTTTGATAGTGCTATTGTTGAGGATTTAAACTAAATTGATGCAGGAAACAGGAGGCAAGACAGGAAAAGTTAAGTGAAGAAAATATTGGGATATCCAGATAATGATAGAGTAAGAAATAGTAAAGCATGAGTTTGGTTCAACTTATGAGGGAAGGTATAAAGTCTAAATTATGATTACTGTGAATGTAGATCAATATAGTTACTGGGTTAAGGTCAGATAGTCAAGTGGAAATATGATATTGTAACAAGAAAATGATTTACCTTAAAGAAGAACAGGACGAGGTATTAAATGTTCCTGGATACAATGTGTTCAGGAAAAATAGGGATTGAAGGAAACGCGGTGGGGTGTCAGAATTGATTTGAAGAACATTGTGGTGCTGGAGAGAAAGCAAGTTCCAAATGGCTTAAGGACAGAATCTATTTAAGTACCGCTAAGGAATAAAAAAATCTGAATTACATTCAGTAATTATATTTGTTACGTTCAGTATGGTATATAATTCACCAACTAGTGGAAAAAGTGTAGAGGAACAAATCTACAAGGAAATTACAGTCCAAGGATTCTAGTATTGTTATTATGGGACACTTTAGCTATTCAAATTTAAATGATAATATTAGCATTGCAAAAGGCAGAGAGGGGCAAGAATTCCTATTGTGTATTCAGGAAAACTTTTGACAGCAATATGTTTCCAGTCTAACTAGAATGAGGCATTGGTTCTTGGTAATGTGGTGGGCCAAGTGGATTAAATGTCAGTCGGAAAACATTTAGGAAACAATAATCATTGCAACATAAGGTTTAGATGGGAAAATAACAAGAAGCAAACCGCAATAAATATACTTAATTGAGGAAAGTTAACTTCAGTGGAGTCAGAATAAAGCTGGCCCACATAAACTGAAATCTCAGGTTAGCAGTAAAATGTGTCACTGTACAATGGTTTCTTTTTAAAGAAGAGAAGGTTCGAGTCCTGTCAAGGTATATTCCGTGAAAGGGAAAGGAAAATCAAACAAATCCAGATCTCTTTGAATGATAAGTAGATGGAGATTCAAATGAAGAAAAAAAAGTGTGCTTATGACAGAATATCATACAATTCAGAATACTGTTCAGAAGTGAACCAAAGTATAGTGGTTAAAAATCACACATCACCAGGTTATAGTCCAACAGGTTTATTTGGAAGCACTAATTTTCGAAGCACTGCTTCATCAGGTGGTTGAGGAACAGAATCATAAGACACAGAATTATGCTCCACAACCACCTGATGAAGAAGCAGTGCTTCGAAAACTAGTGTTTCCAAATAAACCTGTTGGACTATAACCTGGTGTTGTGTGATTTTTAAGTTTGTCACCCCAGTCCAACACCAGCCCCTCCAAATCAAAATTACAGAGGGTACTGAACACACAAATAGGAAAAGCGATGCAAGGTTATAAGAAGAAACTGCCAACCAAATGAGAGAGTATCTAAAAGTCTTTTATAGGCATATAAGTAGTCAAAGGATGTTAAGAAGAGGAATGGATGCCATCAAGGACTAAATGTTTATGAAGTCTCCAAGTCACGAGAGTTTGTATAGAAAGCTGTCAGAACTGAAACTAGTTTAGTTATCAGAATAGCAAGGAATTCTCTTTGCCAACTAAGCTGGAAACAGTTACATTAAATAAGAAGTTAAAGACTTAAAATAAGTGTGACACTTCATTGTGATTGAATATCTGTTGTGAAGGATACTGCTGGGAAACAGATTGAAATTTTGTTTTGCTGTTTATGTTAAGATCTTTCAAAACTGCCATATAACTGTCTTAAAGTGAAAGGCAGGAGGTTCAGAGGGGATTTAAGGAAAAAATGTTTTTACTCAGTGGATGGTGAGGGACTGGTATGCATTGATTGGGTGGATAGTTGAGGGGGTTAATCTTGCAATCTTTAAAAAAGTACCTGAATAAACACTTGAAGTGTCATAACATACAAAGTTATAAGTCAAGTGTGGGAAAATAGGATTAGTGTAGGCAGTAGCATATTTTTTGATGGTATAAACTTGGTGAACTGAAGATCCTTTTCTACAGTGTATGATTCTTTACATTTTTAAAATTTGTGTAATTAACTTGCATTCTTCTGTTAATGAATATTGGCAGCCTTGTGTGAATGTGTTTAGACAATAGACAATAGGCAATAGGTGCAGGGGTAGGACATTCTGCCCTTCAAGCCAGCACCACTATTCATTATGATCATGGCTGATCATCCTCAATTAGTATCCTGTTCCTGCCTTATCCCCCAACCCTTGATTCCACTATCCTTAAGAGCTCTATCCAACTCTTTCTTGAAAGTATCCAGAGACTTGGCCTCGACAGCCTTCTGGGGCAGAGCATTCCATACATCCCCACTCTCTAGGTGAAGAAGTTTCTCCTCAACTCTGTTCTAAGTGGCCTACCCCTTATTTTAGTGACTAATCGTCATGGTAACTAACTACACAAAATAACACATGATCTATTAAGCAACGTTTCACTCTGGCATCTAACTAGTGTAATTTTACCATCAGCTAAAATCATCACAACTTGGTGGGTTTACAAATAATAAGGAACAGGTATTGAAAATGCCATTTGTACTTAAAGTTGATAGGGCACCAGGAGTGGATGTGATTCACTCTAGGATTCTGAGGTGGGAAAACTAGGTGACCATGTGACACCTGAGGAAGTTGCAAAGGTGTTTGAAAAGAATTTAAACAGACAAAGTGGGTACGCAAGACCATGCAATATCATATGAAAAAATGTGACATTATCTAATTTGAGAATAAAAACAAAAAAGCAATGTATTTTTTAAATGGGAGGTGGTTGGTGTGAGATATTGTGTTATGAGATATTATGTTATAGGTTATCTTTATTAACGCACTCACCAGCTCGCTATATTTTACTGCATTTTCACACCTACAAGCAATGTTTACCTCTCAATAAGTGTTGCATACAGAGCAATACCATCCCCATCACATCTCCACGAAACATTATAATATTAATCAGCCCTTACCAACCATCTCCTGGACCTGAATAGATTCCCCAAGTAGTAAGCACCTTTTAACTGGACCATTGTCCCTGTTAGCAAGAAGTAAATAAATCTCACAACCCAGCGGCACTAAACAATTTAATATCCTTTAATCTTTTATTAAGTACAGGTACGATTTCTAACTTATTTAGAGCATACAGGCCTAGTATTTTTACTAAAATTTACGAATTGAAAAAAAAAACAAAAGGAGTAATACCTTTTATTTATGCAAGCAGATTGACAGATGCTCTTAATCCCATCAGAAGAAGCAGCCAGCATTTAGCATATTTTATCCCAGCTCCTGTCTCCCAGGACAGAGGACCATCAAACCTTTGTGTACTATAGATAAAAAATGTAACACCATAGTAATGAAATTTTAATACATGTAAGAACTGTGTATAAAGGGGTTCTTGTAAAACCTGTATTTCAGGATTCAATTGCTGTCTCAAACTTGTGCTCTTGTGGTTGTAGAGTCATAGAGTCATGGAGATGTACAACATGGAAACAAGCCCTTTGGTCCAACTCATCCGTGCCGACCAGCTATCCCAACCCAATCGAGTCCCACCTGCCAGCACACACCCCCTATCCCTCCAAACCCTTCTTATTCGTATACCCATCAGATGCCTCTTAAATGTTGCAATTATACCAGCCTCCATTACTTCTTCTGGCAGCTTATTACAAACACGTACCACCCTCTGCGTGAAAAAGTTGCCCTGTAGGTCTCTTTTATATCTTTCCCATCTAACCCTAAACCTATGCCCTCTAGTTCTGGACTTCCCACTCCAGGGAAGAGACTTCGATTTTTATCATTTCCATGCTCCTCATAATTTTGTAAACCTCTATAAGATCACCCCTCAGCCTCCGAGGCTCCAGGGAAAACAGCCCCAGCCTGTTCAGCCTCTCCCTATAACTCAAATCCTCCAACCCTGGCAACGTCCTTGTAAATCTTTTCTGAACCCTATCAAGTTTCACAACATCTTTCCAGTAGGAAGGAAACTAGAATTGCATGCAGTATTCCAACAGGGGCCTAACCAATGTCCTGTACAGCCGCAACATGACCTCCCAACTCCTGCACTCAATACTCTGACTGATAAAGGAAAGCATACCAAGCACCTTCTTCACTACCCTATCTACCTGCGACTCTACTTTCAAGGAGCTATAAACCTGCTCTCCAAGGTCTCTTTGTTCAGCAACACTCCCTAGAACCTTACCATTAAGTGTATAAGTCCTTGCGGGGTCTGGAAAAGCGCAGCAGGTCAGGCAGCATCCAAGGAGCAGGAGAATCGACGTATCAGGCATGAGCCCTTCTTCAGGAATGAGGAAGGTGTTCCAAGCAGGCTAAGATAAAAGGTAGGGAGGAGGACTTGGGGGAGGGGTGTTGGAAATGTGATAGATGGAAGGAGGTAAAGGTGAGGGTGATAGGCCGGAGTGGTGGTGGGGGCGGAGAGGTCAGGAAGAAGATTGCAGGTTAGGAAGGTGGTGCTGGGTTCGAGGGTTGGGACTG
>NC_057716.1:69029551-69101288 GCF_004010195.1 Chiloscyllium plagiosum | reverse complement strand
TACACTGCAATCTTCTTCCTGACCTCTCCGCCCCCACCCCACTCTGGCCTATCACCCTCACCTTGACCTCCTTCCACCTATTGCCTTTCCAACGCCCCTCCCCCAAGCCCCTCCTCCCTACCTTTTATCTTAGCCTGCTTGGCACACCTTCCTCATTCCTGAAGAAGGGCTCATGCCCAAATGTCGATTCTCCTGCTCCTTGGATGCTGCCTGACCTGCTGCACTTTTCCAGCAACATATTTTCAGCAGTGTATAAGTCCTGCTAAGACTTGCTTTCCCAAAGTGCAGCACCTTGCATTTATCTAAATCTCCATCTGCCACTTCTCAGCGCACTGGCCCATCTGATCAAGATCCTGTTGTAATCTGAAGTAACCTTCTTCACTGTCCACTACACCTCCAACTTTGATGTCATCTGCAAACTTACTAACTATACCTCTTATGCTCACATCCAAATCTTTTATATGAATGATGAAAAGTAGTGGACCCAGCACCGACGCTTGTGACACTCCACTGGTCACAGACCTCCATTGCTGAATAAAGCAGACTACTTTCGTCACTCACTGATTTGGGTCTTTATTTGAACATGATCCCACACTGGGAAGTGTTAATTTCCAAAAAGACCCGCATGGTCTTGTGCATCAGCCAATGAAAGCTGCCATTAAAGTGCAGCAAGCAATTAGGAAAGTATCTGTTATCTTTCATTACAAAACGATTTGAGGGCAGAGTAAAGACATCTTGCTTCAAGTGTACAGGTCTTCGGTAAGACTGCATGGTCTAATTTGTGGAAATTTGGACAAGATGGTATCTAAACAAGGTTCACCAGACTAATTCCTGGGATGGGAAATTTTCCCTTGTGGAGAAGTTGAAGCAATTAGACCTGTGATCTCTAAAGCTTAGAAGTATGTGAAGTCAGCTCACTGAAGGATGCAAAATATTCTTCCAGGGCACAACAGGTTAGATGCAGATGTTTACCCTGGTTGTGGAATTTAGAAACAAGGGACATGCTCAGAATATGAATTAGGCCATTTTGGAGTAAATTAGAAATAAGTTATTCACTTAAAGAGTGGGGAATATTTGAAGTTTGCAAGTGCGGCCAACTACGATGCTCAGTCATTGACTATGTTCAAGATATAGATCAGTAGATTTTAAATATGAAAGCATTAAAGAATATGGGGGCTGCTTGGGAATATGGCATTGAGGTAGAGATAAGATCCAGTTGAATGGTGGATCATGCTCAAGTGGTTAAATCATCTAGGAGAAACTGAAGACTGCAGATGCTGGAGATCAGAGCTGAAAATATGTTGCTGGAAAAGTGCAGCCGGTCAGGCAGCATCCAAGGAGCAGGAGATTCCTGAAGAAGGGCTCATGCCTGAAACGTAGATTCTCCTGCTCCTTGGATGCTGCCTGACCTGCTGCGCTTTTCCAGCAACACATTTTCAGCTCTGGTTAAATCATCTACTCATGCTTCTATTTCCTGAGCTCCTCTCTCCCTGAGGAAAGTGAGAGTGGAAAGACACTGGCCATAGTTTTCCAATCAACCTTAGACTCAGAAATGCAGCCAGAAAATTGCATACAAACATCCGTGTTCAGAAAAGGGTGTAAGGACAGGCCCATCAGTTACAGGCCAATCAGCTTAGCTTTTGAGGTGGGGAAGCTTCTCAGGAATGATGATTCAGACAAAATTAAAAGTCATTTGGGCAGACGCTGGATAATTATGAAAAACCAACATGGACTTGTTAAGGGTAAATTATGCTTAATTAAAGTGCCTTATGTTTATTAATGAGGTAATAGATAAGGATAAAACTGTTGATGTGATATACATGAACTTGAAAGTTGCTGCACAATAAACTTTTATGTAAAGTCTCATGGAATAAAAGGGATAATAATAACATTGACATGAAATTGGTTATCGATAAGAAACAAAGAGTAGTTTTGAATACTTGTTTTGCAAGCTGAAATAAGATTTATAATGGAATTCCCCAGGGATTGATGTTAGGACTTTTCATTTTCCTGGTATATGTTAATGTTCTGGACCTTGATGTACAGGGCATATGAAGGAAGTGATCATACTCTGATAAATCTGTTTTTCTCTCCTCAGATGCTGCCAGAAATACTGAGTTTCTCCAATACTTTCTGTTTCTATTACAGTCGGTGTATTACCATGTATTCCTGGAGCAAGGTCTAAACAAGGCAATATAATTTTTTTGAAGACAAGGAGATGTTTAATTCACTAATAATCAAACACCTAATAGCACCAATGCTAAATGAGATTAGAAAAGTACGGAAGTCAGGTGAAGATTATGTTCAAATCCATGAGTACTGCATCAAAAGGTATTCGGAATATATTTTGCACAATCCAATTCTGAGGCAATATTTTGAGAAAAGAATTGCAGCACTGCAGATGACTGCTGATCTATACTGAGAGATTGACCATGCCTAGAGTAGCAATTACACCAAGGTCTCTTGGCTGATATGAAGTGTTGTGCCACGACATGTTTGGTGGCCAACATTTTCAAAGTCACTAGAAGTGCTGTTATCCCATTGCATTGCATGTGCTATCCATAGCTAAAAACATTTTAAATATTTTAAAATATTTTTTAAAAGACCTGGCAAATGGAAAAGATGCAAGGGTTGAGAAAATAAAAAGCAAAAGTTAAAAATGAGAAGTATGTAAAGAAGCTTGCTTCAGATATCAACACTTTATTTACTATTTTATTGGGAGAAAGAAGTTGGTCAATTGTAATGTAGGCTCTTGAAATTGCAAACCATCAGTGAAAACAAGGAAATGGCAGGAATGTTAAAAAAATTATTTATATCAATGGAAGAGGCTAACATACTAGAAATATTCAAGAAACTAATATTGCATCAGGGGCAGAGATTTATCAAAATTAACATAAGCAAAGTAATGACCTATTCCCAGAACCCAATAGTGTCTATCCAGGGTTTTAAAGGAGATAGGTAGTAATGTTGCAGATGTCCTGATGTCATTCCTTCAAGGTTTTCTCAACATGGGCCATACCTTAGATTGGAAAGTTTGCATATTATGCTAATATTTAAGAAAAACGACAAATGTAAACTGCACAAGTTAAAAAATATGTTTTTCCAAATTAATTCTAAAGAGTGAGTGCAGGTCAGTTTTTATTATCCATTTTTAATTGCCCTGGAGAGAAGGTGGAGGTGAACTGTTTTCTTAAACAGCTTCAATTGTTGGATGTAGGGATATTCAAATTGCTGTTTGGAAAGGAGTTTCAGGACTTTGGCCCATAAATAGTGAAGGAATGGCAATAAATTCCATAACAGAATTCTATATAACTTGGAAGTGAAGTTGGAAGTGGTGTTGTTCCTCGGCACCTGCTGCCCTGTCCTTCTAGGTGGTCAAAGTCACAAGTTTGGAAGGTGCTGTTGAAGAAACCACGGTAAGTTAGAGCAGTGCATTTTATAGATAGTACATATTACTGCCACTGTGCATTGGTGCATTGGAAGGGAGCTGAAAATGTGTTGCTGGAAAAGCGCAGCAGGTCAGGCAGCATCCAAGGAACAGGAGAATCGATGTTTCGGGCATAAGCCCTTCTTCAGGAATCCTGAAGAAGGGCTCATGCCCGAAACGTCGATTCTCCTGCTCCTTAGATGCTGCCTGACCTGCTGCGCTTTTCCAGCAACACATTTTCAGCTCTGATCTCCAGCATCTGCAGTCCTCACTTTCCCTTTTAAAATCACACAACACCAGGTTATAGTCCAACAGGTTTAATTGGAAGCACTAGCTTTCGGAAAGCCGCTCCTTGATCAGGTGGTTGTGGACGACACAATTGTAAGACACAGAATTTATAGCAAAAGCTTACAGTGTGATGTAACTGAAATTATACATTGAAAAATACCTTGATTGTTTGTTGAGTTTGTCATCTGTCAGAATGACCATGATAGTTTCACTTCTTTCATATGTAAATGACAAAACGTTTTTTAAAAAATTGCATCCTCAGGTTAACTGTAACAATTGGTGTCAACCAGATAATATGTTGAAGGTGTTAGCCCCCTGGGTTTCCTGTCTGTGCCATAATGTTTAGACTGATTCTAATCAAAAAAGTGAGTTAGGTCATTCTAACAGATGAGAGACTCAACAGACAATCAAGGTATTTTTCAATGTATAATTTCAGTTACATCACACTGTAAACCTTTGCTATAAATTCTGTGTCTTACAATTGTGTTCTCCACAACCACCTGATGAATGAGCGGCGCTCCGAAAGCTAGTGCTTCCAATTAAACCTGTTAGAATATAACCTGGTGTTGTGTGATTTCCAATTAAATGGTCTGCTTTGATCCAGAAGATGTTGATGTTCTTGAGTGTTGTTTGAGCTGCATCCATCCAGGGAAGTGTAGGAACTTCCACCTCACTCCTGACTTTTGTAGATGGTAAACATGTACGGGGGAGACAGGAGGTGAGTTACTCATCACACTATTCCTCATCTCTATAGCTGTACTATTTGTAATTATTTGGCTGGCCAGTTAGGGGAGATAGTTAAATATTCTCTTGTTGGCTATGGTCATTGTTTGGCACTGAACACTGGACTTTGCTGCAATTGGACCCAGACCACTTCAGTATTTGAGAATTCACAGATAGTGTTGAGCATTGTGCAATCATCAGTGAACATAACTACTTCTGACCTTATGATCAATGGAAGGCAGAAGATGAGCAGCCGAATAAGCTTGGGCTTAAGACTCTACATTGAGGAACTCCTTCAATGATGTACTAAGACTGAGATGATTGACCTCCAATAACCATAACCATCTTCTTTGGGTGTGACAAATGTAATATTGGCCTTTATTTCTGGTGAATAAATATACAAGGTGGTAGAAGCCAAGCCAGACCTATACAAAGCCCTTGTTAGCTTATTCCTGGATGATTGTAAACAGTTTTGGTCATTACAATTTCGGAGCAATATGGAAAGAGTGCAATATTAATTTATCAGATGCGTACCTGGACTCCTAAGTTATGAGATGTTCTGTTTCTTGGAATTTATGAACTTAAGTGGCTATTTGATTGAATTTTTCAACATAGTGAGGAAAACAAATAGGCTAGTTCGAAAGAAATTGTTCTGCTTATTAGGGGAGTCTGGAATCAGAGGATAGTTCTAATGTTGAGAGACATTCTTCAAGAGTGAAACTAATAAAACTTTTACTAACAAAGGTTTGTAGAAGTTTAGTACCCTCTTTATGCCAGATCAATTGTAAATTTTAATTCTGAGATTTTTTTTATTCAAAGGCATCAAAGGGTATGTGACAGAGGTGGATACATGGAGCTAGGTTGCCAATCAACCACATGTTCAATGGATAGCATTACGATTCAAAAAACTAAATGTCCAATCACTGTGCTATGTCCCTAAAATATTGTTTTAATATACAAAAAAGAAAAAAATGCATTTTAATGATCCTTTTTCATATCTTATTCATAAATTCACTAAGGTGCTTTAAAAACTCTAATGTGCATGGGCAATCTGAACATATACAGTTCAAAAGAACAAAAATAAAGTATTGTTCTGTTGTCTAACTAATTGCAACTATATGATTCTGCTGCAATTTAAAGCATTTACTTTATAACACTATAGCTGTGCAAATGTATTATAAAGCAGAGTTTTAAAAAAATGCAACTTTTATTTCAATTAATTTACCCTATTGTTTTGATTTTTGCTAATGGTTAGTTTCATCTCACTGCTTGTGTGGTGCCAGGCCTGTATTTGTCTGCTTCATTTAAATAAGGATTTTTTTCCCTCTTTTGTATGCTTGAACTGTGTCAGTATTCACTGTGAGAGACGTAGTCTGTTCCATTCAACCATAACCAACTGTGAAGTTGCTCCTTAGATTGTTAAACTTCCGGAGCTTTATCTTATTATCATACCCCCTGCTTCTCCACTGTATACTTACATTCACCCTACTGATTCTCATCATGATTTTAAAACGTCATGGTCAAGTTCATCCTTAGTTTCTTTATTTCAATGAAGCATCTCTTCATAGTTCAATGATTTAAGACCTAGAACCAGCATTGCTACCCCCCACCCCCTTTTCCATTACATTGTCTGTCTCTTTAGGTCTGTGAATAAAACTGGGCACAATGCTTCACATGTGGTCGCAAATGCTTTGAGTGTCAGAAGATTTATGCCTGCTCCTGGGTCTGCACCTATAGAATTGCCTGAGTACAGCAAAAACAAGGAAATCAAGCAGAGAGGACCACATGCCTGTAAGAGAACCCATTCAATTTTCTTCCCATTGATTTAAATACCCCTCCATTAGGGGCATGTTCTGCTCTTTATCTGAATTTCCTGTTGCCAGGACCAGAAACAGGAAGCTGTTGGCCCAAAGGAAGCCTTATAGATTTTTTTCTTTGAACAACTTACTCATATACATTACAACATACCTCTTGAGCAGGTAAGACTTGAGCCCAGGCATCCTTGCTCAGAGGCAGGGACATGACAACAACACCACAAAAGCCCCTGAAATGTAAATCAAAAAAAGAAAACTTTACAGACAGAATTCCAGTTCACAAGCCAGCAGCTTGTTATTGTCTTAACCATCACCTAAAGCTAAGCTAAACTATGCTTATGATCACACTGATCAGGTTGGTTGCATTCATGTGTAAATCTGTGAACAAGAAAACATAATAAATATCTTTTTAACCGATCTTTTCTGATACGCTTCTGAAGCAAATGGGATTTGAGCCTGGTCCTTCTGGTCTGGAGATAAGGATACTACCACTGTGCCACAATAGTCTGAAGACACTTAGTCAGTTACTTGAAAACAAGTTACACAACATGAGGGTTTATCTTGAACCCAGAACCTCTTGCAATCATATCATAATCCCAAAGCAAAAACATAACTTTGGGCCAACAAGCCTTCTTACTTGCTCCTTTGCTTGCTTGCCTTGGTTTGTTTTGCACCATCTAAAATGACCCCGACATTTGTTCCATTAAGTATCTTTTCTACTTATGCTAAAAATTGTACAGCAGTGTATATTCTCATGTATCTATTATCATAGAATGATTCTTGTGGAGGATTTGAGCTATAGGGAGAGGCTGAACAGGCTGGGGCTGTTTTCCCTGGAGCGTTGGAGGTTGAGGGCTGACCTTATAGAGGTTTACAAAATTATGAGGGGCATGAATAGGGGATATAGACAAAGTCTTTTGCCTGGGGTCGGGGATTCCAGAACTAGAGGGCATAGGTTTAGGGTGAGATGGGAAAGATATAAAAGAGACCTACAGGGCAACTTTTTTACACAGAGGGTGGTATGGGTATGGAATGAGCTGCCAGAGGAACTGGTGGAGGCTGGTACAATTGCAATATTTAAGAGGCATTTGGATGGGTATATGAATAGGAAGGGTTTGGAGGGATATGGGCCAGGTGCTGGCAGTTGGGACTAGATTGGGTTGGGATATCTCTATGACTCTATGTGTCTAATACCAATCCTGTGGAACAGAAGAAGAGTACTGCAGATGATAGAAATTTGAACTAGAAACAGAAAATACTAGAAATACTCAGCAGCACAGGCAGCATCTACGGAGAGAATCAGAATGAATATTTCAGCTTAATTATCTTTCAACATATATTCTAAAGAAAGGTGATTGATGCGAAATGCTAACACCCAATTGTGCTGTTCTCTTTTTAACATTTTGTTTTCTTCAAAATATTTTGGTTTCCTTCTTGCTAGGCCTGGGGATGCATTTATAAACTCAGGAATTTTGATTACGAGTCCTAGTGAAGTCACTGACGTATATGATGAACAGTTAATGTCAAGTACTCTGCAAATGTCAGGGCAATACCAAAATATGTTACATACATTTTGATGGGGTTTTGCCAATTTTATCTCTTTCAGTATTCTTCCTGTATATGTATAAAAATAATTCACTGACAATAGAGTGCCTGGAGACATGTGCACCCTATTTGTCCAGGATATGCTGCTTAGTGCTGTTGACAGAGGGCGGAAATAAATTATTGACTGTATCAGTTCATAAATGTCCGATGTGATAAAGATTAATGGAAAGTGCTTCTGAACAGAGATTCAGGAAATCCATACTAGGCAAAACCATTTTAATGCAAATCATGTTGGTGATATTTATGACAAAAAAGTGGATAGTTAGCCATAAGAGGAAGTTTTCTCAAAGCAGATGGCTTTCCCTATGAAAGGGCATGCGATTCATGTGCTGTGCTGTAATGTTTAAAGTAACTAGTAGAAAAAGTTAGTTACTTTGAAAGCATTTCCTTGCTGTTATAGTTAGTGCATCTGAAGTATTTTAAGCACAAAGGATGTTTCCCAATTTGTGGAAAACATGTGGCAACACTGATAAGATTCTCCATCCCAGTTATCCTGTGGATGTGTGGTGAACTGCTTTTCTAAACAGCTGTAGCTTCATTATGTTCTTTGGTAGTGATTGCGAAGATTTTGCCTGGTGACAATAAAGGAATGCTGATATACATTCATGTTAAGATGATGTGTGATTTGGAGACAAATATTGAGAGAACACCATTCCAATGGCCTTGCTGTTTGTTCTTGATGGTATAGGCCATAAAGATTGGAAACGCTAATGAAGCTGAATATTTATGTTGCTTGCTTGTCTCTGACAACAGAGAATGGTAATTTAGTTAGCTCACACTGATTGTTCTTTATGCAACAGTGAACTATAAGTTATGAAATAGTGCAAAGAGCACAGAAAGACCTGGATAATATCCAGGCTTGGGCTGAAAATTGGCAAGTCACATCCATACCACATAAATTCCAGGCAATGACTATCTCCAACAAGAGAGAAGTTAGCCATCATTCTTTGACATTCAATGGCATTATCACCATTGAATACCCCAATATCCTTGAGGTTACCATTGATCAGAAACTCAACTGGCCTGCCATATATGCACAGGGGCTGCAAGAAGTTAGAAGTCTAATGCTCCCTACTTGCCTGGGTGAATACAACTCCAATAACATCAAAAATCTAAACACCCTCCAGGACAAAGCAGCCTTCATGATTTGTACCATATCCATACACATTCACTCCCTCCAGGACCAACGCTCAGTAGTAGCAATGTATACCATCTACAAGATGCATGGCAGAGTGGTCAGTAGATTAGATTAGATTAGATTACATTACAGTGTGGAAACAGGCCCTTCGGCCCAACAAGTCCACACCGACCCGCCGAAGCGCAACCCACCCATACCCCTACATTTGCCCCTTACCTAACACTACGGGCAATTTAGCAATGTATAACCATCTACAAGATGCACGGCAGAAATTCTTCAAGGCTCCCTATGCAGCATTTTCCAAAACCATAACCACTTCTATGTAGAAGGATAAAAGTGGCAGATACATGTGAACATCATCATCTGCAAGTTCCTCTCCAAGTCACTCACACCCTGACTTGGAAATGTATTGCCATTTCTTCACTATCATTGTGTCAAAGTCCTGGCACTCATTCCCTAACAGGATTGTGAATCTACTTACAGTATATGGATTGCATTAGTTCAAAAAGGCAACTCACCACTATCTTCTTAAGGCCAACAAAAGATAGGCAAGACTTAAATGGTGGCCTAGTCAACATCCACACCCTTACCTATCCACACTGAATGAATGAATAAAAAACAAACAGCTCCAACTGAGACAAACCAAATGTGTTACACTCACCTTCACAACACTGAAAATGCAATTCCTAACTTGCTGTAAGATCAGAATTATGGCTGCAGCATGTGTCAGATTTCAGTAAGGACATTAAATTCTAAACCTGTCATGCATTGTTTCTCATTCACGTTAACAGGTTAGTGAATTGCTTACTGAACTGTTCTGTGGCTGCATTATCCTGCTGAGATCTATTCTTTCTATTGCTCCTTGTTCCTTCTCCTATCATCCCTTTTCCAGCAATTTTTCCTGCTTTCTGTGGACTCTCTTAATTCTTTCGGTCATCCTGTGTTCTAAGGGTCGCCCAGGTCATCTCCCTTGCCCTGAAGCTCTTCTAATGGCCGTGTCAATGAGTACACCCATGTGTGATAGCAACTGAGTTGTTCAAAAGTCTTGAAGTCAGCAATAATTCATTCAACACAACCACATTTCTTTCTGCAGACCTCAGCAAGTTTGAATAATTAGAACAATCAACTAACATTTGTAGAACCAAAGTTACATTTAAAAGAAATCAACTACTATTAACATTCAAGAAGTGGACAATCTCTTTAAATAATACTATTAGTGGAGGAGCAGTGCTATGAAAGCTAGTGCTTCCAAATAAACCTGTTGGACTATAACCAGGTGTTGTGTGATATTTAACTTGGTATACCCTAATCCAACACCGGCACCTCCAAATCATTACTATTATTGGTTTTCCTGTTGTTAAATGGATGCTATGCAAGGTTAATGGGCCTGAGATCCAAAATTGTATTATGTGATGAACCTGTGTTGCACACAGTTATGCCAGGAAATGCCCAATCTGTATATTTCCAGTGGTGTTTGCTGCATTAGTGATAATGTCTTCACCAGTATGGACCCAAGGCACTCGCAATCAACCCAAAAATGTGCACATACACCATGGATGACATTTTGGTGTTTAAGGAGTTCTTGTGGTGCCAACATAGTCAAGGTTATTGAGCCTAATTTCTTAACTGCCGTATTTCTTTTTTCTTAAAGTATAGAATGTACTGAAATCAAGGATGTTTAGATATTATCAATACATGGGCACAACAGCTCTAAAGCTGTTGTTCAATAGCTCCTGCATTCAGGGTTTTGAAAAAGATGCATTTCAAAAATCTATTCACTTATAGAAATCACTGGCTGGCCAGCAATTATTGCCTGTCCTTAGTTGCCATTTAGAAGGTGGCAAGCTGCTTTCTTGAGCCACTGTAGTCCATGTGTTGTTGGTAAATACACAATGCTGTGGTTGGATTTGAACCCAGATCACCAGAGCATTGGTTGAGATACAGTATTAACAGTCTAGTGATAATACTGCTTGGCCATTGCCTCCCCTTTAGGCTCAAATTCAGACACATGTTTCTCGGTAAGCATTTTAGTCAATCTTTTCAAAATTTCAATTAACAAACAATATGCTGAATTGTCCAAAATATGGTTTCTATGTGATTTGGACTATGGAATTTTAACTCATTAAGTCAAATTTTCTTGTCAGAATAATGTTTGGCTAATGCTGCTCTCCATCAATAAAGCATAAATGGGTCAAAACTTCTTTTTAGGTAGTTTCTCATGTGCAGCCATGCTCATTTTTAGGAGGAGGTCCCATTGGATATCTGGCACTTAAACAGATACTGGTGGGCCTTCTTCCCATTTGAGGATTCTGGGATACCTCATTTCAATCATATGGAGCTGTTGGAATCAAAAGTCAGCATCTTCTTCACTTGATACACTATGGAGGATTGATTGTGTCACAGTTATACAGCGTGGTAAGGAAGGCATTTAGCATGCTTACTTTCATTGCTCAGGCCATTGAGGATAAGAGTCAGGTTGTTGCTGCGGCCAAGTTTGGAGTACTGCATACAGTTCTGGTCACCCTTTCTGACATGGCCTCCTCCATTGCCACAATGAACCAAACCGCAAATTAGAGGAACAACACCTCATCTTCCACCTGGGAAGCCTAAAGCCTGGAGGACTTAACATTGATCTCTCCAATTTCAAATAACGTCCCTACTCAGCCCCCAACTCCCTTCCCAGTCCCTCTCCCTCCCTTCCACTGCTCCCTGCCACCAACCGGATTCATTCCTCCCATTGACCAAACAAGTCGTTCCTTCTATCTGTCTTCATCTATGCCGACTTCACCACTCTGCCCTCACCACCCGCTTTATCTGCAGCTCCCCCCATACCCACCCCCAGTCCTGAAGAAGGATTACACCTGAAATGTCCCTCATGATGCTGCATGGTTTGCTGTGTTCTTCCAGCTTTCTGCTTGTCTACTGTGGGTTGTTGAGGCAGCCCATTGACTGGATTTGCATGCCAGCACCAATCAGTTTTGTTGATTCAGCTAATACCATGGTGATTACCCAGCAAATTGAATTTTCCAATGGAGAATGCCCAGGATCTGCAGCCCTCCAGCAAAGTCCATTAAAGTTGGAGAAATAAGAAAGTTCCACCTCACTTAAGTTAACGAGTATCTAAGAAAAGTTGGAACACTGAAAATTTATTTTAACGCCTGGATTAATGTTAAACTGGCCCTTCAACCTACCCCCAATGCGGCCCCGACTACGTCTCCTCAAAACTCGTACACCCCTGCATCCCTAACAACCATCTCCTGACAAGACATTGCATCCTGACCCAGCCCAATTCCACCCCCACCCCCACTTGACCCTACCAGAACCATTCACATTGGATGGAACACTCTTTGCTGCCTTTTCCACTACAGCCAGCCTGAACTCCCCTGAAGCCAACACCTGCAGGGAAAAGCCTGATATTAAATCTGATATTACCAATCCACCAAGCCTAACCATGACCAACCTGAAAAACCAGACCTGACACACCCTGCGATCCAAACCTAACCTAGGCACTCCATCCTGGCACCCTATCGACCTGGCACTCTAATTACTTGGAAGGCTATTTATTTGACACCCTACTCATCTGGCATCTTTTATCCCTGCTACTAGTACCCTGAGACCCTATCACTCAGCACTCTACTCTTTGTTTACCTTATGTCCTTATCTTCTCTCAGTTGCTGTCAATATATAAACTCTTACAATGTGGCAGCTTTGTGAGAAACTGGTCTGTTTTTTTTCAGTAAGTGTTACTCCTGCACTGACTGGAGCTCTCCCTGGTCATCTTTGATGGGCACATTAAAGTAAGCCAGACTTGGAATATTGGTCAGAAATACCTAAAAGAAAGGTTTTGTTTTAAACTATCATTGTCATCCGAGGGAATTCTGGCTGTTAGAGTATCCAAGTTTCACTTTTAATCTTAGTTGACAATTGTTTTCATTGTTTGCAGGGACCCCTGTTGTCTGTGAAACATATAAATGATATGGATGAAAATGTAGATGGGTGGGTTAGTAAGTTTGCAGTTGATACCAAGATCAGTGGAATTGTGGATAGGTTGTCAAAGGGTACAGCTGGATGTAGATTAGTTGCAGATATGAACGGAGAAAGGGCAGATGGACTTTAATCTGAGTAAGTGTGAGATGCTGCATTTTGGGAGATCAAATGTTAAGGAAAAGTATACAGTTAATGGCAGGACCCTGAACAGCATTGGTGTTCAGAATGATCCTGGGGTTCAAGTTCATAGCTCCCTGAAAGTGACTAGGCAAGTAGATAGGGTGGTAAAGAAGGTGCATGGCATGCTTGCCTTTATTGGTCGGGGAATTGATTACAACAGTCAGGATGTCTAATTGCAGCTTTATAAGACTTTGGATAGACCAGCTAGAGTATTGCATTCGATTCTGGTTACCACGTTTCAGAAATGGTTTTGAGGCATTGGAAAGGATGCAGAAGAGGTTTACCAGGATGTGGCCTGGATTAGAGGGTATAAGCCATAAGTTGTTTTGTCTTGAGTGGCGAAGGTTGACGGGAGACTTCATAACAGTTTATAAAACTATGAGATGCATAGATAGGATTGATGGTCAGAATCTTTTTCCATGATTGAAATGTCTAATACTAGGGGCATGCACGTAAGATGAGAGGGGGCAAGTTCAAAAAAGATGTGAGAGATAAGTTTTTACACATAGAGTGGTAGGAGTCTGGAATACACTGCTAGGGGTGGTGGTGGAGGCAAATATGATATGAGCGTTTAAGGAATTTTTAGATAAGCACGTGAAAATGCAAGGAATGGAGAGTTGTGGATCAAGGGCAGGTAGAAAGGATTAGTTTCACTTGGCGTCATGTTGGCACAGCATCGTGGGCCAAAGGACGTGTTCTTGTGTGTTCTGTTCTATGTTCTATGTTCTATTAAACAAATGATGAACTAAACTTAGAAAGACTTGAATGGACTGAAAATATTTAAAGACTTAATTTGAATATCTGACAGCAAACTCTCATTGCTTACCACCACTAATGCACAAAGTATATAATAAAGTCAAATTAAACAATAAATGATATTCCAAAGTATATTTTTTAAAGATCTTTAAAATAATTCATATTAGAATAAAAATTATTCCAAGTTTTGGATGAATTCTTTCTTACTTTAACAATTTGAAAATTTATAGAACTGTGCAAGAGTGAGGTGTCTTACAAAGCCGATTATAAAGCTATTAAACCAATGAATTTTTTTAACTCACTGGAGTGAAGGTTGAGATTTTATTTATTCATCTTAATCCCAAAATTCTTTTATGAAAAATCTTTTAGTCAGAAACCTAATTTGGCAGTTCTCCTGTGAACCAAGTTTTTGTTCAAGTTATTGCCCAGTGTCACCAAATTCAAATCATGAGATATCACTAACATATCAATATAGATCCTCCTATGTAAAGATGTGATCTGAAGGTACTGAATTACATAGCAGATACTAGCTAGGGGGCAGTAAATTAAAAGACTACACAGCTGTTAAAGCCTTCAACTGAATTCGGCCTGTGGTTCTCTGTCAGACATCAATTACCTTATTTTTGCTGGTTACGAATCTGAGAGAGGACCTCAAATATTCAAAACTATTTTGAATATATTTGCATTCAGAAGTATTATTTTGTGTGGTATTATGTATATTATTAT
The DNA here is from genome assembly GCF_004010195.1 of Chiloscyllium plagiosum. Taxonomy (NCBI): domain Eukaryota; kingdom Metazoa; phylum Chordata; class Chondrichthyes; order Orectolobiformes; family Hemiscylliidae; genus Chiloscyllium; species Chiloscyllium plagiosum. The sequence continues at coordinate 69,086,644 of NC_057716.1, read as the reverse complement.
TGAAATGATTTATTGTCACATATATTTTAAAGTGAGAAAAACAATAAAATATCGCGTAAAGCTTTTCCAATGTCGCCATGATCTGGTGCCATTTTGAATAATTTAGGAATAAGAAAAACAAATAGAAAGATAGAGATTGAAAGAAAGTCCATCAGTCCTGAGCCAGCTCATCACCATCAACGACATCTGTGCTACCATCTCTCCTCCGCTGACTTGCCGCAGCCTACACTGGAACCAAACAATGTTGAATTCGCCGATCTTCAAGCGCCATCTTTTGCCGCTAGGCTGTTAAACTAAAATAATAGTTTTCAGCAAAATGACTGTTTGAGTAGAACATAAAAATTTAAAAACATAGATTTTTTTTTCCTGACCATATTGGCCATTTACCCTGAGAATTATACCTCCGTGAAGGTTTGAAATTCACGTCTGTGGAAATACCAGAAATCTGGTGAGAAAGACTCTTCAGTGGTTTCAAGATTTATTGTGCTCATTAAGATGAGGGATGAGAGTGCTGGAGAATGGAACTATTTTTGATTTTATTTCTATCTGGCAATGATAGCAGAGACTCCTGAGCCAGGTACTTGCATGATCCAAGAGCAGATCAGGATTTCATTTCTGCATCAGTTTGACAATATACTGAAGGCCTTACCTTTTAAAAATGCTTATTTCGCCTTGGCATTTTTCCATTTTTTGTGCATACTGCCTCTGCTAATTTGGGGGCGTTTTTGTACTGTGAATAAGTTCCCACTGGGAATGGGATGCAAAATGATAAAACACATTTCACTTAGAACCCTTAACAACCTTCAGTGCAAAAAGACCTTCGTCCCTAATGTGGAATTAACTTGGCTCTCTTGGGGAAAAAGGACATAATAAACAATTATGGCCATTTTGAAGACGTGACAAAATGATTAATACAGAACAGATTCCACAAAACATGCTTGTTCAAATGTGTGCAAGGGGAAACAATGCTGCTGTTTGTTAGCATTCTGCCTATTTCCATTATATCTCACTAAACCAGGAAGCTAAACATTGTCTTTTAATAATTTTATGGCTTAACCGCATAGTGTGTTTATAAAAATAATTTGCATGAATACAGTTGTGCAGCTCTTAATTTTGGTGCAAGACACTGGAACACGGTGATAAGCAGCAAACTTAATACACATCCAGCAATAAAAAGGGTTAAACATAATGTTTGTATATAACAAGGAAAACAGATTTACATACAGTTCTTCACACTGTCTGCATATGTCATGCAGTGAGTAGTTACAGAAGCATGTTTGTCCTATCTTTACAGAATTTTCACAGTCTGTAGGACACAAAATCTCTATAAGTGACTTATTGGAATAGGACAGGGTTTGTAAAATCGCTTCTTTCATATGAACTGTGAAGAAATGTTCTGCTAAATGAAATCAGGAAAGAAGTAGACAGAATCTTGTTTAATGGCGTGACAAAATGAATCACAACTATTCCAGACATCCATCACAGCTAAATGGTGACCACAAATGATCTGTAAACCACTATATATTGATTACTCATGTACTACAAGTGTCGGATTTAATGTTCACACTCCAAGGAAAGGCAGCAGGGACAGCTGGTGCCTTAACTCTTCTTTGATAGATTTTAATGGTGAAATATTGATTTCTATCTGGCCAAGGTCTGCTTTTAGAGGCCAAAGTCATTTGTTGGGAAATGCTGGACATCCAACTCACTAGTCGCAATCAATCATTTTTGGCAACATGGGCAAAAATATAAAATACTGAGCCTGGGATTCTGGACTGTATCACATATTATCAGACAAACCTCACTGAATTCCTCCTCTTGAAAAATTATTAATGATAAGACATGTTTATTGAGTGGAGAGCCATAGCAAATTGCACTTGACATGAAATAGTCTGAGCACTGCACCAAGAAAATGAGCATCTCGATAAGGGTCTATATTTTATTTAAACATCCATCTAGGGCTGAAAACTCAGGTAATCTGTTGTGTTACAAGCCACTGGCTGTTCTTTCCATCCAGAGAGATAACACTGAGAAGCTAATAGGAACACATCAATCACAATCAGTCTGTAATTCCACTAGTGTCTTCTCTTCCCAGCTACTGCTTAAGCTTCCTAATAATGGTGATAACATAGTTCTACAACTCCGATACTGCTTCTCCCCTTTGAGGGTCATATTCATAAACTGACTGAGTGGTTGCAAAGTCAGCATCTTACTCTGTGGAAATAAATGTGAAGAAGTGACATTCTCTGTTTTACCCACCTGGACGGGATGAAATCTTTGGAGACTTAAAATTTGTCAGTGTATAGCATACACAGATGTGCTCCTGATAATGGCTGATTCTTTCAGATTATCTTGCTTACCTAATGATTCGTGCTTCACTGCGTAGCTCAGTTGTGTTCATTTGGATGGCACTCTATTAGAATGTCAAGGTACATTGAATTGTTATCAAGGAGACCCATGTTTCTATAGACTGCATAAATCCAAAGGATGGGAGAAAATCTTTACTGGCAAAATAGATTTTAAAGGGCTAGTGTCTACTGAAAAGAGAACGAGTATCTTTATTCAATCCGATGCGATTGATCAATGCTCACCATAGTTAATAAAAGTAATTATTAATAAGCAATCTTGGTAAATGACATTTAAAACAAATTGAGTATAATAATCACAAACAATTGTGCTGCTTAATAAAAACTGGTTTTCATATTTTTCAGCCAGTTGCCGTGGTATTGTGTAGGAAATTGGTTATTCTTCATCAATTGAAGCAATGCTGAGTTTGTGCATGGCATTGCAAGGTATGTAAAATGCATTATATTACAGCATTAAGCAAGACTATATGTGCATATTATGCAAGTATGGGCCTTATGAACCCTAGCTAGGATATTATAATACTTGTGATGTTACGTCATCATTCCCAAACTATTGTACATAGACTACCCCTTTACTGTCTCTAATGCTTTATTTAGATTAGATTAGATTGCCTACAGTGTAGAAACAGGCCCTTCAGCCCAACAAGTCCACACCGACCTTCCAAAGAGCAACCCACCCATACCCATTCCCCTACATTTACCCCTGACTAAAGCACCTAACACTACAGGCAATTTAGCATGGTCAATTCGCCTGACCTGCACATCTTTGGACTGTGGGAGGAAACTGGAGCACCCGAAGGAAACCCACGCGGACAAGGGGAGAATGTGCAAACTCCACACAGACAGTCTCCCAAGGCTGGAATCGAACCTGGGACCCTGGTGCTGTGAGGCAGCAGTGCTAACCACTGAGCCACCATGCCGCCTGTTAAGTATGTTGTAAAACAATGTAATGCAAAATATGAAATTCACAGAAATCCAGATAATGAAAAGCCTTGCATTCCCACACATACATTGTGCAAACCTATCAAGGGCAAATGTATTTCCATAGAGCAAAAAAAACATGGTAATTCAAAGATCACTAATCTACAAAAATACCAAATAAACATCAAAGTAGATGTGTACAAATTAAAAAAAAATGAAGGATAAATAATCAGCAGAAAAGCCTCTACCTAATGTTCACAAACCATCAACAATTGCCAAACCGACTAATGAAATAATTCAAATAATATATTGTTATCTGCAGTTATTTCACCCCTCTACTTTGGTTATGACATTGTTTTATAATGCAACCTACAAAATTCCATTCTTTAAAAATTATCAGCCTAACCAAGAAAATTCACCATTTTATAGTAGAAATGCCTCACAAAAAATCCTAATCCTATAAAGGATGGTATCTCTGTCTAGGAAATTAATCAACTCCTAGATGCTGAGGTCTTATAGTTGCTGTGAACACATTCTCTATAGTGGTAGAATAAAGTGATGCATCATGGGAATTACAGGGATTGCTTTTGATGAACTATGTGTACCACAATAAATCCATAATAATCCACTTCAATTGACAACTAGTTATAAAAAGACCAAGAAGTTATAATTCCTATGAACAAATTTGTTTTTTATAAATATATATAAAAAAGTGAGAGTGAAAATTGTTTAGTTTAGTTTTTCACCTACACCCCGGGAACCACAAAATCCAAAATATACTGTGACACCACCAAAAAAGATTATAAATAAGAATGGAATGTTAAAAATATTATAAATATTTGAAAAAAACTGTATAATTTTATTCCATGAAATAAAAATTTGGAGCTAAGTTAGACTAGAGGGACTGATTTTCCTGCTAAGGTTGGAGATATTTTTGTGAAGTGGTTTTTGACTGACCTTCGTGAAGTCTGGCTGCTGTTCATCAGTTTGAATCCCTCTAGTAATATTCACTTACTTAGGTGGTCATTCTTATTTATAAAGGAATTCTATTTTATCATTTCAGCTGCAGTGCACCTGATGGTACCCTATTGCCACCTTGGCTGAATAAATAATGATGTTTAGTTGAATGGCAACTATTCCAGATTTTCTGCAAATTGATTTTTTTTAAATTTGAGATAAGCTTGCATGCTACTCTTCCACCAATTGGCAATAAATTGTCAAGTATGTTTGATAAATATTAATTTTATATTGAAATGTATACTGCACAGAGGAATTGAATTAAAACTTAAACTGAATATTATTTATTACTTAAGTGAAAAGAATGTGGGCTCAATTTAACATGTAGTACTCATAAATTTTGTAACTTTCAAGTCAACAACACAGAATGAGCCACATTTTTCCAAACTTTCATTTGAACCAATCAGTTTAATGGCATTGATCCTTTTAAATTAATAGCAGAAATGTTTACACACAAAGTGGAATAAGGCACTTTTCTTTATGCAAAAACCAGTCACCACTCCCAGGTGTTAGAAGATTTACTCTCTAAGCTATTTTCCAATTCAATATATTAACTCTGAATTAAGGAAATAAAACAAATATCTTGTTCACTCCCACCACCACCATTCCCACTATCATCCCAATGCAGTCCACACCCTGCTCATGGAAGACTTGTTCTTCCATTTTCCTGTCTGTGGGCATCACTGGGCATCACTGGGCATCACAAAATGTTTTGGATTAGTGGTGCTGGAAGAGCACAGCAGTTCAGGCAGCATCCAAGGAGCTGCCTGAAACGTCGATTTCGAAGCTCCTTGGATGCTGCCTGAACTGCTGTGCTCTTCCAGCACCACTAATCCAGAATCTGGTTTCCAGCATCTGCAGTCATTGTTTTTACCATCACAAAATGTTGTCATTCCAAATTTAGAGTGATTCAATTACAAAGACCATAAGACCATAAGACATCAGAGCAGCTATTAGGCTATTTGGCCCCGCGAGTCTGCTCTGCCATTCGATCATGGCTGATAGGTTTTTCAGCCCCATTTTTCCACTTTCTCCCCACAACCTTTGATCCTTTTGGCAATCAAGAACTTATCTATCTCTGTTTTAAATATACTCAATGACCTGGCCCCAACAACTTTTTGTAAGAATGAATTCCACTGATTCACCACTTTCTGGCTGAACAAGTTTCTCCTTATCTCTGTTCTAAAGGGTCTTTCCTTTACTCTAAGGCTGTGCCCTTGTGTCCTTGTCTCTCCTGCCAATGGAAACATCTTCCCAATGTCCACTCTGCCCAGGCCATTCAATATTCTGTAAGTTTCAGTTAGATCCCCTCATCCTTGTAAACTCCATCGAGTATAGTTTCAGAGTCCTCCAACGTTCCTCATATGTTAAGCCTTTCATTCTTGGTATCATTCTTGTGAACCTCCTCTGGACTTGCTCCAGGGCCAATATATCTCTCCTGAGGTATGGGGCCTAAAATTGCTCACAATACTCCACATGTGGTCTGACCAGAGCTTTACAAAGCTTCAGAAGTACATCCCTGCTTTTATATTCTAGTCCTCTTGCGATGAATAGCAACATTGTATTTGCCTTCTTAACAACCCGACTCAACCTGCAAGTTTACCTTAACAGAAACCTGGACTAGGACTCCAAACTCCCTTTGCACTTCAGATTTATGAATTTTCTCCTTATTCAGCAAATAGTCCATGCCTCATACTTTCCCACGTGGTATTTCATCTGCCACTTCTTTGTCCACTCTCCTGGTGATGAGTGTAATATTTTAAATACTGCACAGAACTCTCAGTCCTTAAAGGTTTCTGCATCAGTATTACTCTTTTTAAAGGAAGGTTTCTACACAAAGCTCTTTTAAAGTGGATTGATGGTTATTTGTTTCTTCTACAACCTGTTTTTCCTCAAGCTTATCTGAGAGGTAACAGTTGCCTTTTCAGTTGGCAGGTAAAAAAAGTGAATTACTTTGGAATCATATTCAGAAAAATTCAGAAACATACTATAAAGTTCTACATAACATGTTAAAGCTGGTTAAACTTTAATATATTTGATTTTCAATAGTTGGGCACCCTTTTCTTTAGTTTGTTTACCCACAACATGTTTCAATTAGACTTTTGTAATAAAAATTCAGAATTCTTGCTAAGCAAATACAAAGTGCTGATTTCCTGTGTCTTCTTTGAGCACTTTTCCGTACTCAATTATACAATTAATAATACGCAAAAACTAAGTAGAAACTCGGGGGAAAAAGTAAGAGTAAGTGAATGTTTAAAATGCTTGAAGAAAAAATAAATGTGTACTAGGCTCTCAGGCCAGGCTGACTGGTCTAACTACACTGAAAAAGTGAGTGGTAAGCAGCTGTCTTCAACCACTGTAGGTCTTGAGATGCAGAGCCACCCAGAGTGCTGTTAGGATGTGAATTCAAGGATTTTGACCTAGCAACAGTGAAGGAACAGCAATGCAGTTCCAAGTCAGGATTGTGTGTGGCTTAGAAGGGAATCTTGAAGCTTCCCTACACCTATTCCCTTGTCTTTCCAGTTGGTAGATGCTGTAAGTCTGAAGGTACTGTCGAAGGAACATTGGTGAGTAACATCTTGTAAATGCTACACATTCAGTATTGGTGGTGACGGGAATGAATGCTGAAGGATGTGGGTGGGGTGCCAATCAAACAAGCTGCTTTGTATTGGATGGTGTTAATCCTCTTGAGGGTACTCATCCTGCATGTAGTCAGTATTTCATCACACTCCTGATTTGTGCCTTGTAGATGGTATGCAGGGATTGGGAAGCTCGAAATGTCGACTCTCCTGCTCCTCTGATTCTGCCTGACTGGCAGTGCTTTTCCAGCACCACATTTTGACTCTGATCTCCAGCATCTGTAGTCCTCACTTTCTCCTTCTTGGATGACTTTAATCAGATGACTTAGTAAATGCAGAATTGTTAGATTCTGCCCTGTTCTTGTAGCCACAGTATTTATATGGTTGGCTCAGTTTAGCTTCTGATCAAGGGTAGCCACCAGGATTTTGTAGTGGTAGTTTCAATGATGATAACATTATTGAATGTCAAAGGGAGAGTGTTAGATTCTTTCTAATTGGATCTGGTCATTGCATGGCACCTTTGTGGCACAGATGTTATTTGCCAATTATCAACTCAAACCAGGATATTGTCCAAGTCTTGCTGTAATTGGACATGCACTGTTTCTGAAGTGTTATGAACAGCGCAATCATCACCAACCATTGTTACAACCTCTGGCATTATGATGGAAGGAAAGTCATTGATGGGATGACTCTCACTGATGGAGAATTTTCCCCATGATTTCCATTCATTCCAGTTTTTCAAGGAATCTTGATGCTTTACTCAGTCAACTGTTGCCTCGATGTCAAGAGCAGTCATTTTACTTCACCTCTCCTCCAAAGTTCAGCTCTTATGTCAATGTTTGCATCAAGGCAGTAATGAGATTGGGATCTGAGTGGCCCTGGTGGAACAGGAGCACATTAGTGCGGAAGTTATTGCTGAGCAAGTACCTCTTGATTCTCAGCAAGGCAGACGATGCAAAATAAATTTATTTAATAAACTTAGAATTAATAGCTCATTTAATGGCAACCACGAAGCATTTGTTGATTGTTGAAAATAACCCATCTTGTTCAGTAATGTCCTTTAAGAATAGCTACTCTGCCATTTCTTCTGGTCTGGTCTAAGTGACTCCAGACCTACAACTATGTGAGTTGGGTGGCATGGTGGCTCAGTGGTTAGCACTGTTGCCTCACAGCACCAGACACCCACTTTTGATTCTACCCTCAGACAACTATCTGTTTGTAGATTGCATATGTGTCTGTGTGGTTTTCCTCTAGGTGCTCTGGTTTCCTTCTGCAGTCCAAAGATGTGCAGGTTAGGTGGATTGGCCATGCTAAATTGCCCATAGTGTCCAACGATGAGTAGGTTATATGGATTAACCATGGAATATTCAGGATTGAAGGGATCAGGTATGGGGTGGGTCTGGGTGGGATTAGTTAGTGGGATTGGTGTGGGTTCAATGGGTCAAATGGCCTGCTTCCACACTGTAGAGATTCTATGATTCTATGACTCTTAGCTGTCTGTGAAAAAAGCTTAGCAAGCCTCTCAGTTGTATATAATGGCTATGAAGTCTAAGAAAAGAAATGAAACCAGTTGAATAAGCACTGGACTTAGGCACAGGAAAGAATAACAGCAACCTTAACCCTATTGACCATGCAATGTCCTCAATAACATTTGAGAGCTGGTGCCAAAATTGGAAGCATACTATCTCATCGACTAGTCAAAAGGCTACCAAATGTACTCATACTCATTGAATCATACTTCACAAACAATGTACCAGACACAACAATTGTTACCTCACCACCTATAGACTCAGCAGAAGTTGTAGAACAGTGGTATAAAATTAGGAGGGAATTATCCTACTTATGCTCAACATTAACTCTGGACCCTATGACATCTTATGGCATCTGATCAAACATGGGCAAGGAAAATCCTGTTGATTAGCACTTAACTCCAAATCCTCTCAGCTGATGAATAATACTCCTCCATGTTGAACCTCAACTGGAAAATGTACTGAGCAAGGTAAAGGAATTCAACATGTCTCAATGGCAACACTACTGACCAAGCTGGCTCAGTCGGCAGACTGAATTTGCTGCAATGTTGAGGTTGCCAGCAAGAGGGAAAGATATCTTTGACCTCATTCTTATCAATCTATCTGTCAAAGATACATGTGTCAGAGAAAGTATTAGTATGAGTGACAATCACACAGTCTTTTTGGAGATTATATTTTGTCATCACAATGATGATATCCCAAATGTCGCGTGGCACTGCCACCGAGTTAAATGTAATAGATTTTGAACACATCCAGCAATTGAAAACTGGGCACCCAGATGCTACAGGCTATCAGAAGCAGCAGAATTGAATTCAAACAAATTCTGTCAGCTCCATTGTCAGCATAACCCTCACACTACAATTACTATCAAGCCAATAGACCACCCTGATTCAATGATGAGTGCAGGAGGACATAGGAGGAGCAGCACCAAACATAAATAAAAATAAGTGTCAACCCCATAAAGCTACAAACACAGGAATACCTGTGTGCCAAACAGCAGAATCAGTATACCATTAAACAGGGATAAGTGATCCCACAACCACTTGAGCAAATTTAAACACCACAATTTTGCCACTTCAATTGTGAATCATGGTGGGCATTGGAACACCAGGAGCTGTGGCAGCTAGATAAATGATTCCATCCTCAAGGATGGCAAAGCTTAGCACATTAGTGCAAAAGGCAAGGCTGACCATTTGCCATCTTCAGTTAGAAATGCCGAGTGGATGATTCATCCTGGGTACCTAGCATCACAGATGCAAGTTATCAGCCAATTTTATTCTCTCCACATGGCATCAAGAAATAACTAAACACAATTTATCAAGGTCTACGAAACCTGATAAAATTCTGGGACAAGTACTAAAGATTTGTGCTTCTAAACAAGCCACACACCTCGCCAAGCTGTTCTAGTACAGAAATAACATTGACATCCACCTAATGATGTAGAAGATTGCCTCAGTATAATATCTAGTCTACAAAAATCAGGACAAATCCAACCAGCTCAATTACCATCCTATCAGTCAATCTCAATCAGCAGCAAAGTGATAGATGGCTGACTGTCACTTGCTTAGTAATAACCTGTTCATTGATGCTCACCTTATGTTCTGTCAGAATCACACTGTTCCTGACCTCATTACTATCTTGGTCCAAACATAGACAAAAGAGATGAACACTTGAGGTGAGGAGATAGTGATTGTCATTAACACAAAGTCAGCATTTGACCTAGTATGGCATCAAGGAGCCCTACCAAAACTGAACTCAATGAGAATTGGGGAGAAAAGTCTCCATTCGTTGGAGTCATACCTTGCACAAAGAAAGCTGGTAGTGGTTGTTATAGGTCAATTAACTAGCTCCAGGACATCTCTGCAAGAGTTCCTTAGCATAATGTCCTAGGCCTCAACAATTTCAGCAATGATCTCCTCTCCATCTTAAGGTCAGAAGTGGAGATGGTCATTGATAATTACACAATATTCAGCAACATTCAGAATTCCTCAGATACTGCCGAATCTCATGCATCAACACGCAGGCAACACTAAGACTTGGGCTGGTAAGTGGCTAGAACATTCATACCATACAAGTGCCACGCAATGCTCATCTCAGATAAAAGAGAGTCTAACCATCTCTTATTGGCATTAAATGACATCACTATCCTCACAATTAGCATCCTGGGAAATGCTATTGGCCAGAAACTGAAATGTGCTAGCCATATTAATACTACAAGAGCCAGTCAGCGTCTGCGACTTCTGTGACAAATAATTCACCTTCTGTCTCCCCAAAACCTAACCATCATTTACATGACACAAGTCAGGAATGTAATTGAATACTTTCCACTTGTCTGGATGAGTATTACTCCCAAGTACTCTCAAGAGGTTAAATGCCAATTTAGATAACATAGCCTGCTTTATTTGTACCCAATTCAGCATGTATCAGAGATGGATATAGGTCTTAAGGCTAAAGAGATCAAACAGTATGGGGTGAAAGTGGAAACAGGGTACTGAATAGCAATCAACCATGATCATATTGAGTGGTGGAGCAGGCTTGAAGGACTGAATAGCTTATTCCTGATCCTACGTTTTCTGTTTCTGTGTTTCAACACTCACACCCTTCACCATCAATGAGCAGTAACAGCAGTATGTACCATCAAAAGATCTGCTATAGTAATACACAAATGCTCCTTAGACAGCACCTTCCAAATCCATGGCCTCTATCAAGTGGTTGGGGCTTGGAGAGTGAAGCGAGAGAAGGGTTTCGAGCAGAAGGTATGTTTTATGCTTTAATTTTTAGTAATAAACTTTGGCCGGTGGCTCAGTGGTTAGCATCGCTGCCTCACGCACCAAGGTTCCAGGTTCGATTCCAGCCTCGGGCAACTGTCTGTGTGGAATTTGCACATTCTCCCCGAGTCTGCGTGGGTTTCCTCCGGGTGCTCTAGTTTCCTCCCACAGTCCAAAGATGTTCAAGTCAGGTGAATTGGCCATGCTCAATTGCCTATAGTGTTAGGTGCATTAGTCAGAGGGAAACTGGTCTGGGTGGATAACTTTTCGGAGGGTGGGTGTAGACTTGTGGGGCTGAAGGGCCTGTTTCCACACTGTAGAGAATCTGTGGAGAGAATCTCACCTATTAACAAACACTCATTCTGCTCAATGATGTGTTGAGCAAGTTGTGGATGGTGTGATCAGGGAGCTCTTGCTTCACACCCACTTCACTTCTCGGCACCAATCGTTCCCTTTTGATGTCCTGTTTTCCAAAATAGTCCTGAACTGCGTTACAGCAGCTAGCATATATTCAATCAGGATACTCAATGGAAATGGAAAATAAAACTATTCTGAATTTATCAGTGAAAAACAATAAGAAGTGTCAGGCAAGAAAGCATAGAATCAAATCTGAAACAACACTCAACAGGCGAGCATGAGATCAGACAATTAAAATGAAAGTGAAGAAGCACTATAAAGTTGTTGTTTACTTTATGAAAATGTAATAGAAAATACAGCAGAGAAAATGAAGACAACATGCGTTACATTGTGGAAAGATGTAGCTACTCCAGTGCCAGTGCAGATTTTCCTAGTTTCCTAGTTGGGAAACTAACTACTTTTCTCAAATGTGGGTAATTGTGGAAGCCCTTAAGTATTAATTAACCAATTAAAGAGATGTTGTTTGGTGGAATAAGGATGCCCTTGGTTAGCGTTTCTTGCCCAGAGCTTAATTAGTGAGGTGTGGAGAAGGGTCAAGTATTTCACTAGGCTAAATTACCTAATCCCTAGGATGGGGAAAATTCTGTCCAAAGGCATTGACTGTCTCAAATTCTCAGAGGTGTTAATCCACATTAGAGGATGTGCAATCAATATAGTCACCTATCTTATTTGGAAAGAAGTTTGAATTTGTATATCATATGTTGATGCAGCCATGTTGTTGTCTGCTTTTAAAACCATAGATTTATACATCGCTCACTTCATCACCTTAATTCAAGAAAATATGTCTGCATTAGAGGAGACTGGAGTTCGTAAACCAGAGGCTGAGTTCATCATAAGATTGTGTGTGTGTGTGTGAGAGAGAGAGAGACAATGAGAATAAATAACTTTTCTGTGTTTTAAACTCATAAAAACTCAATGCAATTGGGTTATAACCCCAGAGAGTGTGAAAAGTCACATGTAAAAGTCACAAAATATCCTGATCATGGGGAAAAAAAGAATACATAAATTCTGTTTGCAACACTAGTATAAATTGCTCTCAAAGTTAAGTGCAATTCGCTTGGTTTTGATGATGTTAGAAATGAGTAGCTTTTCAAATTTAAGAAACATTGATGACATTTCTCAAAGCTAATTTTTTAAATCATTTACTCCTCCAGCCTGCTGTTTCATCTTTTCATCGGTATATTGTGATATATTTTATTGCCAAAGAGTGTGATGTTGGACAAGGACAGCAGGTCAGGCAGCATCCAAGGAGCAGGAGAATAGATGTTTCAGGCATAAGTCCTTCAACAGGCACATTGCTGATGAAGGGCTTATGCTTGAAGCATCGATTCTCCTACTCCTCAGATGCTGCCTGACTGGTTGCGCTTTGCCAGTACCACACTCTTTGACTCTGATCTCCACCATCTGCAGTCCTCATTTTCTCCTATATATTTTATTGCCTCAGATACTATCATAGGTTGTAAGAAAGCCACTTATGCTGCTCAAATCCCTGCTGGATCTGTTCATCAACATTCAGTCACTCAGAGGTTATTGATATCAGTATTGATTGAATAAATCTCTGCTTTTTTTTCTTGTTCTTAGGGAGGAAGGGGAAGTGTCATACTTTCACTTAAGATCTCATTTGGTTTAACTAAGTTAAGCAACTCAGCATGTGGATACAAAATTGTAAGTTACCATTATGTGACAGAGTTCCTTGATCCTTGCACAAGATGCTTCTGTGCAGCTTCTTTACAGTTTTGGCTTGTTGATTGAAATGTGGAAATATTTAGTCTGGCGCCACTTCCTTTCCCTCTTCTATTGTTTTTGGTATTGCATATGGAAATCACAAATTTATAGCCATTCTGACTTAAAACAGTTGAAAGAGTAAATTGTAGGCTTTTTATATCTTCAATCCCTTTGATGCCCAATTAATTCCACCACATATGCATTTAATAATCTAACAAATAATACTGTGAAATGAATTTATGTAATAAGTTAAACACTGCTGGCTGGCAAATCAAGTCAGCAAAAATGGACCACCCTATATGCATGAACTGGGTTGCCAAATTTGCTTAAACAACATTTTTCTTACAGAATAAAGGAGATGTTTGATCCTATGGAAAAAAAACATTAAACAACGTACTATTGCTATTATTTTTAAAATTAATCTTTTGGATTACATAAGCAGAATTCATGACAAATGTGAAACATGTGGCTGAAATTTCCCAGTGTTTGGCAAAATGTTTTCTCAAGTGAGATTCATGGCGCCTGGTCTGCCATGGCCCATGGCAATTTTGCTCACAGAATCTTCTGCTCTTCATTTCAATGAAAATGCAACTGGACTCTTAAGTGCTGATCTCGTGGAACCATACAATAGAAGAAGAGGAAGAGCATGTCGCTGCAGGACATTGTATAGTTCACATTGTTAGTGTCATCTTTAAAGCCAATTATGCATCACTTCAGACCAAGCCAGTAACTGTTCTTCACGCTGTGGTCCAAGACCATTATCCTGAAAGAAATGGCCAAGAAAGACAAACTAACTCCTTGCTTTACAAATAGACTGCTGGAGGTGCTGTGGATGAAGCGATGAAGAGGAGGGAAGCAATGCCACCGGATCCAGCCAGGCCAGACCAAAACAATGGTATCACAGGTGATGTTCAGTACTCAGCAGTGCAGAAGGAAGATCTTCTTAATTCTGCAGATGTCACTATCATTTCTCTATTACTTTATATTCAAACACTGACACTGCACATGCCTCTCACTAAGGCTCATGTTTCTAACACTTCATATTGTCCTTTTGAAGATCCTCACACACTCATTCTCCCAAAATTCTAATCCTTTCTGCCCCTGTGCCCCCTATTCACTCATTATGGACATCTCTTCCATCATTCTCATACCTTCCTTTGTCCAATTACAGGAAACATTGGCCCACATCCCTGAATGGTGTCTCTACACCACCCCAACTGATCTACATGTAATTCCTGGACAGGTGACACTTGATCTGCAAGACTGGTTGTGACCCAATCGCTAGACTGAAAAGACGGTAATCTCCAAATTCTGTTAGGACCAAATGTGTGTCTGGCCATGGCCAAATTCTTGGACTGGAATCAGACAAACCCTCTTGACTGAGTGGTGGGTAACCCTGACTGATTGTAGTCCCGTTTGACCCCACTAATAAGTGGTCACCTTTTACTTTCACACATGTTTATCACTTAAGCCATTGTCACACCTGTAGGTATGACATTGACGTAACCTGATGCTAGACACTAGTATGCCCACTCTCTTGACTGTTTAAAGCCACTTCTCTCTCCATATGTACTGAAAAGCAATGCGGATCACAGTGGTCAGCAGACTTCAAGTAACAACAAAGTGAGTGAATTCCAAGAAATGAAGCTTAGAGACATAAAGTGTTTTCATTGTAGATACATAATATGCCTGTGTATCCTTGTGTGCAAAGTGACCTGACGGAAGCATGCAAATGATAGTATTCCTGAGCTCCAAAGTGAAGTCCTATAGGGCTTATGTTTTGTGTGAGTTGCTCCAAAAGCAGACATCTTGATGTGGTGAGGCTGCAGGTTAGCTGATGCTCCAAAAGCTGATGCACACTTGTGTGGATGAAAAGAAGAAAATGGTATATGCAGAGTATGCAGGGATGCTGTGTAAAGATTGAATTTGATGAACACCTAGAGAAACAAGCAGTGGGCTGCTATCACCAGGTAACCTCTCCAGTTTTCGTGTTGGGAATTGACACTATCTCATCTTTTGAGGAAGGAGGGGAGAATTGGGAGTTGCAGAAAGGATGTTCATTGATCTAATGATGAGGTGCAAATGCATGGAAGTAAGCAAGTACCTTCTCATTAGTAAGGTTTTGACCTTTCCATTTAAACCTTAAGGGGAATATCTGACATTCTTTCCTCAAATTGAGCTTGTGACTTTCATTTTTGCTGTATTTTTCCAAGTTCCCATGCCACTCAAGGGAGTGGAAAATTTTACTCAATTCAAAACAAATAATCAAGATTGAATCTGAACTAACCCAAAATAAAACTGGATGCATTTTAAAAAACTGTTAACTGATTCAAATCGCCAATCATATCTGGTGGCTGTTTTCATCCTTTTATATATTATTGCTTAAAACCAAAATAAAAAGAGAAGATATGTAAAAAAAAAACAGTTTTTCAGATTTATTTACTTGCAGATTAATGCTAGTATTTAAGAGGCCATATTAACTTCTTATATACCAACTTTATCTTTGTTTTACAAATATTTACATACCTCTTCCCTACTGAAAACCAGGCTAAAGATTCATAAAGCTTTGATAAAGGGTCAGTTAGACTCGAAACATCAACTCTTTTCTCTCCTTACAGATGCTGCCAGACCTGCTGAGATTTTCCAGCATTTTCTGTTTTGGTTGTCCATGCTGACCATGTTTCCTAAACTAAATAACTCCTATTTGCCTGAATTTGGCCCATATCCCTCTAAACCTTTCCTACCAATGAACAAATATCCAAATGTCTTTTAAATGTCGTAACTGTATCCACCTCTACTGCTTCCTATAGTACCCAAAATGTCCTTTGACATACAGTTTTAATTCTTACCATTAGATGTATAAAACAATAATTTTGCAACAATAAAACCATTATCTAGTAATCATACAGCATGGTTCTCTTTCATCTCAGAGATCTGAATTTTAATTCAGCCCAGATTGTAGTCATGGAATGAGTTTGAACTATCCTTCCCATTTCCAGTTGGAGGCAGTTCACAGCATAGAACTGCCTGAACAAAAGGAAGGATAATATTAATTGTTAGGTGTTTAATTCTTCATTTGGTTGTGCTAAAACTGACTTATAAATGCTGATCCTATGTACCTGAAATATGTCTCCTGTTGACATCCTTTTCATCTCATTTTGTTGAAAATTCCACAATAAAATCAAATCATTGTAAATTTGAAACAGACTAAAGCCCAGAATGGAACTTCCTTATAAATAAATATTATAAAGACTCCTGCAGTGAATTCCCAATATGCAGTCTAACCATATAAAGGAACTGATAAACAACGCAAACCAATTCTTCCCAGGAAGGGAAGGAAAAACCATCTATTTATGGACACATTCTCATGTGGAAAACCTTGCATGAGCAGCTAAACATCAGAATTGAAAAATATAGTTAAATTTTATTTGATGCTAACATATTTTGCCCTTGCATAAATTTGAAAGATTGATTTTCAAATAACTTCAAGAATTATTGTTGGGAATTATTCTTTAAACCAGTAGATGATGAACGCAACAGTTTTAAACATGGACCATGTTTTAAGTAGTTGCTTCATGGAAATTCTGTATGTGTGAAATTAATTAATAAATTAGTAAGATTTATGTTAGTTTTCTGATATTTTCTATCAACATATTTCTCTGTAGTAAAGCTATTCCAATATTCAATGGGTGAAAAAGAAACATTCACACTGCAAAATAGATATGAACAAATACTTCAATGATACCAGTAGGTGGTGTTAAACAGCTACTGAAATAATTTGGTTTCACCAGTTACCAGGGAGGGCCATATGGAGACGTAAGACTGAAAATAAAGGCTAATTTATATTTTTAACTATTCATTGAAGATTTCACCCTAATAATTCTGTTTACTGCAAACAGAGACATTACTTATTACCTGAATTGATCACAGTGAACAAAAAATTGCCACCATTGAATATTGGAGATACCTTGGGTTGTGAATATTTGGGCTTGTTTTAACACCTGATGTGGATATTATCCATTTAACAGAGGGGGAAAGCACAGCCTGTTTGTCAGGTTGAAGGTGGCATATCCTCCAGCATTCTGACAGAAATCCTGCCATTCTTCAATATGGACACTTAGTTACTGCATCCTGTTTGGGCCATCCATCCCCTACTGGATCTTTAGTATAAAACAAAAAGATCAAAACAAAAATAATAAAGCAGTCTTAGATCTGCAAGTTGCAAACTCAAAACTTTATTTGGCTGGTGACATTACACTTCATCAGCCAATCGAAAATTCCACAGGTCTTTATGCCCTTCAGTCGGATATTAATCTGATTCACAGCTGTTTTTGCATGAGCTCTCTTGCATCAAATTAAAAATAGCAATCAAAGATAAATAGATACATGCTAATTAGTGACAACCATAGTTGTCTTCCTAATTTTAGTTTTTACATTAATTATCATTCCTTTGAGATAGTCACCCATTTCAGTTCATTAGGTGTATAGATTTCTCATCATTTAACACGATTGTTTCACATCAGTGAAACATACAAAAAACATCATAGAGGGATAAGTATGATAAACAGATAATTGAAACATGCTCCTTCAATCCTACTCTCCAACCGTTACTGTTGACACAATAAAACTCATTTGTCTGACATTCGCACCAGCATAACACCAGGAGCAGTATTTCCCCATGGAAATCCTAATTTGCCCCTCACTAGCAGTTTTGAATTAATTTAAATAATTTAATGTCTATCAGACTGACTTTCATGTAGTGACCATTTTCTTGACAGATTGCAGCAGTACTTCTGTTGAGGTAAATAACTTCAGAGTCAAGCTCAAAATACCTTTGATACGAGAAACCATTCTGATGGGAAATTACAAGGTATGATGCAAGGGAAAAATGTTCTTAGGCAATAATGGGGATATAATCAGCTCGCGAGGCTAAGGCAATGGCCGCACTGTGAGTGTTGGATAGTTTTAAAATATGATGACACTAATTGAGCCTCTCAATGGTTAAACATACTCCTTCCAGAGAACCAATTAGATTATGTACAGTGTGGAAACAGTCCCTTCGACCCAACAAGTCCACCCCGACCCGCCGAAGCGCAACCATTCCCCTACATTTATCCCTTCCCCTAACATTACAGGCAATTTAGCATGGCCAATTTATCTAACCTGCACATTTTTGGACTGTGGGAGGAAACCGGAGCACCCAGAGGAAACCCAAGCAGACACGGGAAGAATAAATATTTTGTATGGTATCATTGACATTTTGCACAGAAAGCTACTTTTTATGGTCTTGCTTGTTTACTGTAAATTTCTTCTGTCATAATAATAATCTTAATAAGAGCACCAGGGGCAGTAACAGCAGCAAAGGAACCTCACTAACATTGAAATTTTGCAGGAGTAGTAGATGATAAACAGACAGGAAAGTAAAGCAAAAATGTATCTAAGTAAAACCTGTTTGCATTAGCTGTACTTGAATTGTTTTGTTATGTTATTGTCATATTCGCAGAAGCACACATTAATGAGGCTGACACAACTTATTGAGCGTCTGCTTCTGACCTGCAGATATAGTATGCAAAACAAGGTGAAAGCGATAATATTTTAATTGACCATCCTGACGCTGGAAAGATTGATTTAAATATCGGTCAGTTAACTGGTGATGACTGCACTAATATTTTTCCAGGGGGGAAACAATCACCTTTGTTAACAATAAAAAAGATGAACTGCGTAGCAACTTTAAACCAATCCGAGGGTTGGGAATAGTTTTGTAGTCACACGGTTGCAGGTTGAGAAAGCATTAGAAAATATATTTTCCTGACTATTACCAGCTACAAAATATGACTTATTCCTGCTCAAATTTATTTTGGAAATTTACCCATTAAGCCACATTGTTCAAATCCTTGACTACAATTTTCCATAAGAATTGTATTTGCATGTGACTGGGGCCCGACTTGAGACTAAATAGATATATGGAATGACCTATAGACTCTGAAGTTTCCAATTTCCTTATTCCTGCACCTTCTCTTAGATATACAGATACTCTTCCCAAATACTTTCCCAGAGTCTTAACGGTTCTAAATTTTTGTTTCCTGGCGTAATTCTTTTCCCTCCATTTGTTCCTTCAGGCAAATTCTCTGAATTAAATCTGCTTCATACACTAGCTGCGGCATCAGCCAACTCAATCTCTCTCTTGATAATTCTGTTAAGCTACTTTGAAAATACTTGCCACTTTATTTTGTGTGACTTATATAGTTCGTTTGGGTATGTAAGTTGATTTATTGCAGATTTTCAGTTTTGAAATATTATTTGCATTGTGGTCCTTCCATGCATTTCCCATGAAATAAACATCATCTTAAACATTAAATATTTAGCCTATCTTTATTATTTGTTCTCTAAGGAAATCAGATAAAATTAAATATATGCCAAATGCTTTTAGGAAAATAAAATATAAATGTGTAATATAATGTCACAAAGTCTGAAGGATCCTGTTGAATGAAAGTAAATGCTGAAGTAAATTACAAATATATCACATGGAGTAGCATTACATTTTAAACATTCAGGAAAGCAATAGGGTAGAATCTGTACCAATTTGTTAAAGTCTTGATCGACACATTTATTTGTTCATAAAATTAACAAATTTTGGCGATTAGCATCTTAGTATATGCACTTTGCCAGTCACTATAGCTACACATTTTAGTTGTCATTGAACAGAAAGTCTAACTCTAATTCCTACAGCAGTAACAAAGCGTTAAAGAGCTGTTGTAGCTAACAAAGTGTGTAGAAAGCTTTGACTGAATGGTTTAATCTCTACCTATCAATTTACACATATGGCTAGTTTACAGCTAAATCATATGTATTTCAATATATCTAACTCTAAAATCCAAACAGAAAAGGAATGTACTTGAACTGGTGTAAATACAAATATGCATCCACAAAAGGGAACAGAATTCATGAACGAAAAGTCCCGCTGAGAATGAAATCACAGCCATGAGGAAATCAAGGTTCGCTAACCAGTGCTGTGCAAACAGAGAGCTTGATCAATGGTTTGTCGCCTTTGGCTTTGCAATCTATGCTAAGATATAAAATGTTTAAAGTATTTTCCTTGAATTCCACTGCTTTCATTGTGCACTTGAAGTATATCATATTTTTAAAACAAACTCATGTTAATTAACCCTTTCAAATCTAATATTAAATAATGATTGTTACTTTCAATTGTCAACCTTTGTGGATATATTAATTGGGTGTAAGCATGTCGTCATGAATATTTTGGTACATTTCACTCAAAACATCCCTGTTTGTTGCATTACTCTGGGACTTCGTTTGTTCATAATTGTATAATATCTCATGCTACTTATCTGTCACTTCATGCCAGCAATTGATGCGCCAAGAGTGCCTCCATGTGGTTTTGCAAGCTGACATCTGAAAGTTAGTGATGAATAAATGCTTTAAAGATTGCAGTCTGCAATGTGTTAAGCAGCAGTAACACATCAAGGAGTTGAGATGATATATTAACTTTATGTATGAAGCTGGAACACTTTACAATATCGACTGAATCTGCTGATGTGTTACTATCTTATAACACACTGCAGATTTATACATTTTAAGCAATAGATACAGATTTAAGGATATCTTACAATTCTACAATTTTTATTGTTTGTGAATTTTTCTGGTGGTGGGAGGTTCATGTTTGTTGACAACAGAAAGTGGACTTCCTTGCATGAGAAATAATCAACAATATTGTACTACATGATTTGAGTTGCAATATTGAGATATAATTAACTGAACAATAAAATATAAATAGATATACCTGTATGTATTAATAGAAAATGAGTTAATTGTTTGTTAATCATTTTAAAATATTTAAATGAACTACGTTAGTAGAATATTTTTTAGCCTTTATGCCACATGTAGCTATTTGATCTTTCAAGTAGTCTCGTGGGATGTATGCATCTAATATCCTGTAATGTCATCTAAAATGTGTAAACTTGATCTCTTGAATGGACTGGAGGTTAAATGTCCAATCTGTCTAATCTCCATAGTGGTTTAGGATGCGATGAATCAAATTTGCGTGGAGGTCCAGTCCTTTTCCTCCCAATATGTAATATTTTCATTATAGTGTAATGTTTCATCTCCAATTCCATTTCCTTGGCAGTTTAAGATTGCCTACTTTCCTATTCCTTGGATAATTCCTGGTTTCCCAAACTGACTAATTCTTTGCAGATGAAGTAGTGTTCACTGTTCACTTCTCTTAAAGTTCTTTTATCTCACTGTGCCATTTTGTTGATGTCATATTAACACATTGCAGTAAAAACCAGACTGGTTTAATTGAGAAACATTGCATGTGACTCATGGATTCTAGGCATTTTCCTGAAGTTCAAAAATGGCAGCTAGGAAGCACATACACACTTTTAACTAGAAAAGTGCTGCTCAACATGTTGAAAAAGGCCAATCCAGAGATGGCTGTATCCAAGCCTTGATGATAGCCTTTTTGTATCTTCAAATTTTATAAAAGAATTATTCACACTATGTGGACTTCTGTGGCTGGGCCATCATTTATTTCTTCTCCCTAATTTCCCTTGAGAAGGTGGTGGTTGGCTGTCTTCTTGAACCACTCGTTGTAATATAGGTACAGCCACAGTGCTATTAGGAAAGGAGTTCCCGGAAATTGACCCAGCTATAGCAAAAGAATGACATTATAATTCCATTCAGGATGATGTATAGTTTGGTACACAACTTGCAGCTGGTGGTTTCTCGTTCATCTGCTGCCCTTGTCATTCAAGATGTTAAAGAACGTGGGTTTGGAAGGTGTAGTCTAAGAAGTCTTGGCAAGATATTTCCATGCATATTGTAGATGGTTCACATTGCTGCCACTGCACATTAGGGGTGGAGAAAGTGAACGGTGGAGATGTTAGATGAGGTGCAAATCAAACAGGCTGCTTTGTTCTAAATAGTGACATGCTCCTTGAGTGATGTTGGAGCTGTGCACATCCAAGTGAGCAAGGAGTATTCCTTCACACTCCTGACTTATGTCTTGGCTGAGTTAGGAAGTGAGTTATTTGCCACCTCCTAGTATTACCAATCTCTGACCTGCTCTTAAAGCCACAAATATTTATATGGCTCGTTCAGTTCAGTTTCTAGTCTGCGGCAACAGCTGAACTTTGATAATAAGGCACTCAGTTTCAGAAGTGCCGGTAAAATCAGTGGGTTATGGTAGGATTCTGCCTCACTAGTATTGTCATTACTTGGCACTTAGGTGGCAAGAATGTTATTTAACACTAATCAGCCAAAGACAGAACTTTGTCCTCCTGGATTTAGACGTGGAACGTCTCAGTATTTGAGGAGTCATGAAAGAATTGAACACTGTGCAGCCATCAATGAACAGCTCCACTTCTAACCTTGTGATTAAAAAAAGCTCATTGAAGATGCAGCTGAAGATGCTTAGGCATACAATACTATGCAAAGGAACTCCTGCAGAGATGTCTCAGGCTGAGACGGTTGACCTCCAATAACAACAACCATTTTGCTTTATGCTAGTGTGAATCAAACCACTGGAGAATTTAATTCCTGATTGTTGTTGACTCCAATTTTGCTCGGTCACCTTGATTCCATGCTCTCACAAATGTTGCCTTGACATTAAAGACATCCTTATCTCCCGTCTTGATTTCTGCTCTTTTTGTCCATGTTTGGATCAAGGCTGTTAAGAGTTTAGAAGCTATTTGATCCTGGGTGAATCTAAACAAAGTGTGAGTGAATGGGTTACTATTGAGTACATGCCACCCAATAGCACTGTCAACGATCCCTTCCATCACTTTGCGAATATTTCATAGTAGACAGTAATTGGCTGGACTGGATTTTTCCTGGTTTACATGTGCAGGGCTTATCTGGGCAGTTTTATGACATTACATTGTCCTTGTGTTATACCTGCTGGAACAGCTTGGCTAGGGGTATGGCTAATCATGGATCCTCAGGTTTTAATTTCTATTGCTGAAATAGTACCAG
This sequence comes from Chiloscyllium plagiosum, assembly GCF_004010195.1. Classification (NCBI taxonomy): domain Eukaryota; kingdom Metazoa; phylum Chordata; class Chondrichthyes; order Orectolobiformes; family Hemiscylliidae; genus Chiloscyllium; species Chiloscyllium plagiosum. Next base: position 69,063,329 of record NC_057716.1, on the reverse strand, counting down.
GGTCATAACCCTTGCAACTCAGATCATCAGCTATTTCTTTATATTGTGCAGTATGAAAGAAATTAGTTGAAGGCTGGCATTTATGATTCTGGGGAACACTGGAGGAGGCTGAGATGGATTGTCTACTCAGCACTTCAAGCCAAAGATACTTTCAAATCCTTAAGCCTTAATTGTTGCATTGTTTAATTGTCCACCACCATCCACAACTGATGTGACAGTACTGCAGTGTTTAAGTCTGATTCAATGTTTGTGAAATCACTTAGCCCTATCTTTACTGTGCTGTTTATGCTGCTTGGCATGCATATGATCCTTGTCTTGTAGCTTCACCAGGTTGACACCTCAGTTTTAGGCATGCCTAGTGCTACTCCTGGCATGCACTTTGAAGACTACTGAACTCAAGTTGATCCACTGTCTTGATGGTGATGATAGAGCTGGGAGTTTGTTAGGAATGGGGTTACAGATTTTGGTTGAATTTAAATCTGTTGCTGTTGATGGCCCACTCTGCCTCATGGTTGCATAATTTGAGTTTTGAAATGTGTTCAAAATCTATTCCATTCAGTGAGAGTATCCTCATGTGAGGATGGTACTGTGCAGCGGTCACTCCTACTAACTGACATGGACAGATAACATCTGTGACAGGTAAATTTGAGAGGATGAGGTCAAGTACTTTTTCCTGCTTGATAGTTCCCTCATCACCTGCCATAGGTCTAGTGCAGCAACCGTATCCTTTAAAACTCAGCATCCTGGTCATGAGTGATACTGTTGAGCCACTCTTGGTGCTAGACAATGAAATCTCCAATGCATAGTATCTTCTGTGTCTTGCATATTCAGGGTGTGTTCCAGGTGGTGTTCAATATGGAGGACCACTATTCATCATTGAGGGGAGGGGTGTAGTCGATGATGATCAGCAGGAGGTTTTCTTGTACATGTTTAACATGATGCCATGAGACTTCAGAGGTCCAGAGTTAATATTGAGGATTCCCAGGTGACTCCCTCCCAACTGTATAATACAGTGCCACCACTTTTGCTGGGTCTGGCTTCTGATAGAGCAAGATATGTTCAGGGATGGTAATGGTCGTCTCTGTAAGGAATCATTTCATAGATTTCTTTATTGGTACATGTATTGCCAATTCCTAATTGCCCAGATGCAATTAATCTGAAGCAATTAAGAATCAAGTACAATGCTGTGGATCTGGATCATGTGTAAGCCAGACCAGGACAGGATGGTAGATTTTCTTCCTGAAAGGACATTAATGAACAAGATGGTTTTTCAACAATTTACAGTTGTTAAGTGGTCACCATTAACCTCATTTTTTTTCATGTACTTTTTAATTGAATTCAAATTTCATCATCTGTCATGGTGGGATTCAAACCATGTCCCAGAACATTGGCACAAGATTCTAGATTACTAGTTTAGTGACACTTCCACTTTGCCACTGCTTCCCTTTAGTATGACTATGATGGGCTGTGTCTTGACTAGTCTATTTGACAGGTCTCTCAGTTTTGGCACTAGTATCCAAATGTTACTAAGGAGAACCTTGCAGGGTTGACATTGTTGTGTCCAGCATCGTAATTTCTGGCACCGTGGAAGATGCTGAATGATACATTTTCATAGTTTTATTCTTTTTATCAGACTTCCTTGTCCTTTTTAAAGGGCATTTAAGAGTCAACCATGTTATTGTGAATGTGGAGGCAAATGTAGACTAAACCATGTGAGGAGAGCAGATTGCTTATTCCCAGAGGACATTAATAAACCTAATAAGTAAACTCTGATTTAGGTGATTGGTACATTGGTTTTGCCAACTGTAGCATCCTCAGGGAAAACCAATGAATGCAAAAATGAATGCATTCACTAGAAGTTCTATTGCCATTGCCAGTGTACTCAGCCTGATTTCCTCAGCCTCCTTTATTCCCCAGGTCCCAAGCTCCAGGCCTCCCTACTATTGATCTTCTTCCACCCTAACTAACCATCTCAATTCATTAGCCAGCCCTGCAATATAGCATAGTCTAATCAATCTCAATTTCTCCTCCTTGGTCCCTGATGTCTTTTCAGCACTGATGTAATGGCCCTAGCACTGATTTGTTACTTTCTGACCTGCCCAATTTCTCCAAAGTTTGAAGCGAGGTGACCACGGTGTATTTTAAAGGATTGTCCCTTATTTTGACTGTTGGCCCAGGTCACTTAAGGGAGGCCTTTTGGCCTTTATTTTCTTTGGGAGACTGAGCCAGCAAGTACCCTTTTGCTGTTGCCTCTTTGTTTTTTTTTTCTATGCACATTGTTGCAGTTAGTTGCAGGGAAAATGATTGTCTGCAAAATACCCTTGTCCATTGTCCATCATGCACCAATGTACGGTCAGCAACATCCTGCCCCTATTTCTGTCTGCACAAGCCTGATACACATAAATAGGTTACTTGCAGTACTCACCTGCTGGGCACATCCTGCAGTGTCATTGTCAGAATAAAAAGGTCTGATATCCAAAATCCAGGGATTAATTTTGCTTCAAATGTGGATTCGAACATTTGTTTATCCAAAAGTTCCCAGATGGTTTTCTGTGAAACAAAATATGCTAGCGTTGACCATATGAAAATACATATGTGTATTTTTATCATTTTGGTCTGTCTCATAGACACTGTAGAAACATTGCAAGATCATTCAATGCAGATACAAACATTAAAAAAAAGCACAAGAAGCAACTGAAAGTCAATTACAACATGCTAAGTAAAATAATTACAATTATATAACTCTTTTCAAATACTCAGGATACTCAAAAGTTTTTCTCAACAATGAGCAACAATTTTAAAGTCAGTCACTGTTAAAATGCAGGTGTATGTGTCAGCCAAGTTAAAAAGAAAAATGATCAAATGATCAGTTGTTGATGTTGGTTGAGACTTCAGTGTTGGCTGGAGTGCTAATGAATCTTCTGCATCGATTTGAGAGGATAGACAAGACCTCAGTTTCTGTTCACCTGTAAGACCACAAAAGCAGTGATGGAGCACTGTGACCCTAAAATATGTGCTTATGTATAAATCCAAATTAGGGGCATATATTTGGGGACATAGCAGTAATGGAGATATAAATAATCTAGAAGCCCAGGCAATTGTAGATTCATTGGGTCATAGAGTTGTACAGCACAGAAACAGACCCTTTGGTCCAACCAGTCCGACCATAATGCTAAACAAAATTAGTCCCACCTGTTTGGTCCATGTCCCTCCAAATATTTCCTATTCATGTACTTATCCAAGTGTCTTTTAAATGTTGTAACTGTATCCACATTCTTCATTCCACACACAATCCACTCTTTGTGTAAAAAATTGCCTCTCACATCTTTTTAAAATCTTTCTCCTCTCACCTTAAAAATATGAACACTGGTTTTGAAATCTCAGACTCTATGGAAGTGACACCTGCTATTCACCATATCTCACTGTTCAACCTCCTAACCTCCAGGAAAAGGTCCTAGCCTTTCCACCTCTCCTCATAACTGAAACTATTTGCTCAGCAGACAAGGGTTCAAATCCCATCATAATAACTTGTGGAACTTATATTCACTTAATTGAGCAGAAATAGAAAGCTAATGTCAGTAATGGTGACAACTATCATAGATTGTTACAAATACCCAACAGTTCAATTATTTCCTTCAGGAAAAGAAACCTGTTGTCCTTACCATGTCTGGCCTACATGTGACTCCAGACTCACAGCAAGATAGCTGACTGTTACCTGCCCCCTGAAATGGCATGGCAAGATATTCAGTTCAAGACTAAATAGTAGTGAACAACAAAGGCCATCAAAGTTATAACCCACGAAAACATAATAAAAAATTTGAAAGGTCCTGGAAATCATGAATAAGAATACAAAATGTATTAGAAATATTCAGTCAGCAATATCTGTGGATAAGCAAACAGAGTGAATGAAACATTAACTCTGTGCTGAATCTTATAAACGGCATTTGCACCAGAATTGATGAGAGATATAAAAATTGATTCGATAAGCTGGGACTTTTTTCACTAGAAAGTAAGACGTTGAAGGTTAACCTTCTTAAGGTTTATAAAATCATAATGGGCATAAATAAGTGATGATAAGGGTCTTTTCCATCAGGTGAGGGAGTTCAAAACTAGGGAGCATATCTTTAAGGTGAGAGGAGAAAGCTTTAAATTGGATATGAGGTGCAACAATTTTTACACAGAGTGGTTCATGTGTGGAATGAACTGCCAGAGAAAGTGATGGTACAGGTACAGTTACAATATTTAAAGGATATTAGGATAATTTCATGAATAGGAAGGGTCTTGATGGATATGGGCCAAGCATAGGCAGGTGGGACTAATTTAGTTTGGGAACATGGTTGGCATAGGCTGGTTGGACGAAAGGATCTGTTTCCATGCTAGATGACTCTATGAATTGAAGTCCAGCGAGGCTTATTGCTACGTTGGGAGAAACTTGCTGCATTGTTTACATTTTTGCAAAGTGGTGATGTGAGTTTCTCACTAGGCAATGGTGAGTTGCTAATTAAGGAGGATTATGGTTTGTTAATCAACATATTTATGCTGTAGCTTGTCTCATTAATATCCAACTTCTTACTTTACCAAATGCTCCAAACAAGCTTGATGTTGAGAAATCTCAATGTTGAAATCAGAGTGGATACCTAGACACTTCAGCTTATTGTTGGCTGTGAAGAGCCTCCATTTGGTTCAGCAGCAAACAATATCTCAGAGCACGATCCAAGAGCAGGGGTTGTGTGCACACCTCATTCATTGACATTAATACCTGGCAATTACTAATTTCTCATGACACCTCTCTGATCCAATTACAGACAGCTTAGGAAGCACAGACTTGCATTGCAGGGTGTACCAGGAACTAACGTTGAAAGGCTACAGTAAGTACACTTTGTGTACAGGGTCAAGAACCCAGCTCACAGATTGGACCAGACTGCAGCACAGGCTTTCTCAATGGCACCCCTATCACTTGCTCACTTACTGGCTTCATCCATGCTTGCAGCATCTCTTACTGTACCAAGCATTGCATGTTAGTGTGATGGCACTTCAACCAGAGACAGAGGCTCTCAGTATTGCTGTATTAATGTGCTATTTTGCACAGACAAGCTGCTTGTCAGTCAGAATCTGTCTGAGTGTAGGGGGCATCTTGATACATGGTACACTGAACTATCAGTTTAATGAATACAGCAAGTGCCAGCTGCCTGTGAAACAAAAGCACTGCATGTGTATTCAATCAAATGCCAATGTTGGAAATGGGATGGGTTCTGGTCCTTAGTCCACTGAAGGGGTAGCTGCTGTTGGTAAGGGAGTTCTGGTACTGTCAGTATGAAATAGAATTTGTGCAGGAATTGCACAAATTGTCTAGGAATTTGGCTATGGTCAGTTGTCAGCTTGGGATGCTCACCATCAGGTGATCTGTCCAACTGTAGTCCAGGGAGTCTGCAGCAGTCGGTGCTGTATGGCTTACTCCAGGAGTCAGGGGAGTCATGTATTGTCAGCCAGAAGCTGCAAAGACAGCGGTCAGATGTCTGGGGCAAATCTAGCCCTGAGTGTCCGTCTCTTGAGCGCGCTGGAGTTTGCCAGGGATCATGTTGGGGAAACAGAGGTATCACTACCAAAAAGATTAGAGGAGTCAAGGCTTTGGGAGAGGAAAGAGCTTAAAAATGTGTTGCTGGAAAAGCGCAGCAGGTCAGGCAGCGTCAAAGGAACAGGAGAATCGACGTTTCGGGCATAAGCCCTTCTTCAGGAAAACCTTTGTTCCCTTTGGGAGAGGAAAGCAGAGACATGTGTGGAGGTGGGAACAAACTGGTAATGGCAACAAATGCAATGTGTATATGGGGTATGTGGAGCAACATTGGAGGGTATAGTAGGTATGGGAGCGGGCAGTGGTGACCATCATGGTCTGCAGAGGCAGAGGGTAGAGAAACAGGGTGAGCATCATTGAGCTGTAATGTTATAAGGGCATGAAAGACAGTTGGATGTACAAAGGAGTATCAGTCATGCCAACTACACGTTATGGGCAGTGTGGCTTTGTAGCTATTGAGCTGCTAGTGAGGAGCAACAGCAGATTGTCAACACCTGTCCATGTGCACAGCAGCCTCTCAAAGGTGGAATGGGCACAAGTGATGCTGGCCTTTAGTGGGTACTGTTGAATGGTGAGTTGTTCTGAGAACAGCACATAGTAAGATGGAGCTAGAATTGGAGGTGAAGGATGGCACAGGGCTGAGGTAGGTAGTTAATGTGGTGCGCTTGTTGAACACACTAATTATTAAACATTTGACCTCATTGGACCAATCTGGCAAAAATACCTCCAAAACCTCTGATGTAATTGCATTTAGCTGAAACAAAAATAAAATTCATCCCTGTTTCCCTGTCCATAGATGCTATCAGAACTGCTGGGTATTTAAAGTGCTTTCTGTTTTGAGTTCTACCACTGTGCCAAGAGCAGCATCAAATTTTATTAATTGTGGGAAAGTTTTTATCTTTTAAGATATTTGTTGTCATAAGAAAATCATTCTAAACATTTTGAATTTTGATCACATATTATAACCTGGTATACTTAATTATATTCTGTTTTATAATCACTGCAATCGCTATCCATTATTAAGTGAATGAAACAAAGGGATGCAGGGAAAATGAACAGTAGTCAGGCATTCAGCCTGTTGAGTCTAATCTGCTATTGAAACAATTCATTGCTGATCTTTTACCTCAATACCATTTTCCTACATTATCCATCCCCATAAACCTTGATATATTTAATGGTTACAAATCCATCAATACCTGTCTTGTGTGCAACCAATGGCTGAGCCTTCACAACCCTCCATAGTAGAGATTCATCACCATCTGAGAGCAGAGATTCCTCCTCATTCCAGTCCTTCATAGTTTGCCTTTTATTCTGAGAATATATTCCCTGGTTCCAGAACCTCAGCCAGGGTAAACACCCTTCTTGTTTCTACCCTGTGAGCCCTTTAAGAATGCTGAACTCTTAAAAAAGTTCACCTCTCATTCTTGTAAACTCTAGAGAATTTAGGCCAATCTCCTCATTCACTCCTCAAAAGATAAACTTGCCAGAATCAATCTGATGAAATTTGTTTGCACTCCTTCTGCAGTGAATATAAACCTTTCTTGTATAAGGAGGTTAAAACTGTATGTAATACTCTATATTTGGTCTTACCAAAGCTTTGTACAATTGCAGCAAGATATATTTACTCCTGTATTTAAAAATTCTTCCAATGAAGGAAAATTAATCACCCCAATTGTTTGCCAGAGCTGTATGTTAACTGTTGCTGTCTAGTGAACAAGGTCACCCAGGTCTGGCTGAACAAAGAACAAAGAATAGTGCAGAACAGGGTCAGGCCCTTTGGACCACAAAAACTGTGTCGACACATGATGCCTTGCTAAACTAAAAAATGTACCTCTCTATGTGGCCCAAATCCCTCAATTCCTTGCCTTTTCATACATCTGTTAAGCTGCCTTTTAAAAGTTGCTATTGCATCCCCTCCAGCACCTCCTCTGGCAGTAGGCAACCTCATGTAAAATACCTGTCTCTCACATCTTCTTTAAATTTACTTCCTTTTGCCTTAAACCTATATCACCTAGAAATTGACATTTATACCCTAGGAAAAAGGCATCGACTATCCATTCTATCCATGCATTGGATAATTCTGTAAACTTCCATCAGGTTGCTCCTCATCTTCTGAATTTAAAGTGAAAACAAACCAAGTTTGTCCGATCTTTCTTCATAGCTAATACCCTCTAAACCAGGCAACATCCTAGTAAACTATTTCTGTATCCTCTGTAAAGCCTCCACATCCTTTTGGGAGTGTGGTGAACAGATATGTACACAATATTCAAAGTGTGGCCTAACCAAAGCATTATACAGCTACAACTTGGCATGTCAATTTTAATATTTATGCTGTAACCAGTGAAGACAAACATGCCATATGCCTTCTTAACCACCTTATCCACATGTATTTCCACTTTTAGGAAACTGTGGACTTATATGCCTAGATCTCTCTGTATGCTGTTGCAATAGTATGCTGATACTGTCTACTTCATTCCTACATAAAATCTTCCAAAACACATCACCTCACATTTGTCCAGATTAAAATCCATCTGTCATTTCTCCACCCAAGTGTCCAGTCTCTCTGTATCCTGCTGTATCCTATGGCAATCCTCCTCAATATGTACTGTGCCCCCAATTATTGTGTCATCCACAAACTTATTAATCAGGCCATCTTGCTTTCTGCTCCAAATCATTTGTATATATTACAAACAACAGGGGTCCCAGCACTTATCACTGCAGAATACCACTGGTCTCATCTCCAGTCAGAAAATCACTATTCCACCACTACCCTCTTTCTTCTATGACCAATCTATTTTTGTATCTAGTTTACCAGCTCTCTGTGGATCCTATTTTGTATCAACTTGTATCAGCTTACCATAAGGTACCTTGTCAAAGGTCTTGTTAAAGTTCATATGGATAACTGCTACTGCCCTGCCCTCATAGTCATCTTTGTCACTTGCTCAAAAAACTCAATCAGGTTTGTGAGACAGGACCTTTCCCACACAAAGCCATGCTATCTGTCGTTAATAAGTCCCAACCTTTCCAAATGTGAGTAAATCATGTCCTTAAGAATCTTTTCCAATAATCTATCTATCACTGACATAAAGCCCACAATTTCCCAGATTTTCTCTGTTGCTCTTGTTATACAAAGAAACAATGTTGGCTAATGTCAACTCCTCAGTCAGAATTATAGACCAGTGAACCTTACATTATTAGGAAGGAACTTATTGGAGAAGATTCTTAGGGACTGGATTTGCTCGCATTTGAAAAAAAATGGACTTATTCAGGACTATTAGCATGGCTTTGTGCAGTGGAGGTCTTATTTCACAAATGTGATTACATTTTTTGAAGAAGTGATGAAGATGATTGATGAGGGTAGGGTAGTGGATGTAATCTACATGGACTTTACGAAAGCATTTGACAAGGTCCCTCATGGTGGGCTGGTCCAGAAGATTAAGTCACCTGTGATTCATGGTGCGTTGGTAAGTTGGACACAAAATTGACTTAGTTGTAGAAGACACAAGGTAGTGATGGAGGTTTGTTTTTCTGACAGAAATCAGTGACCAGTCGTGTTCAAGAAGGAACACTTCTGGGGTCTTTGTTGTTTGAAATATATATATAGCATGAAAATGCTAATGGTCTGCTTAGTAAGTTTTCAGATGACATGAAAATTGATGGAATTGTGGATACTGAGGAAGGTTATCAAAGGAGCCAGCAGGCTAAAGATCAGTTGGAAAGTTGGATGAAAAAATGGAAGATAGAGTTTAATCCATACAAGTGGGAGGTGATGCATTTTGGCAGGTCAAATGCAAGAGGAAAGTATACAGCAAATGTTAGGACCCTTAGGAACTTTGACATACAGAGGGATCTTGAGTTGCAAGTCCATAACTCCCTGAAAGTGGCAGCACAATTGGATAGGGTGGTGAAGAAGACATATGACATGCTTACCTTCAACATTAAATATAGAAGCTGGCAAGCCATGTTACAAATGTATTCTGGATTAGCGGTGCTGGAAGAGCACAGCAGTTCAGGCAATCCGAGAGCAGAAGGGCTCCTGGTGAAGGGCTTCTGCCTGAAACGTCGATTTTACTGCTCCTCGGATGCTGTCTGAACTGCTGTGCTCTTCCAGCACCATTAATCCAGAATCTGGTTTCCAGCATCTGCAGTCATTGTTTTTACCCTGTTACAAATGTATGCAACTTTAGTTAGGCCACAATTGTAACATTGTGTACAGTTCTGGTTGCCCCATTTATAGGAAGAATGTGGAGACTTTGGAGAGGGTGAAAAAGAGGTTTACCCATATAACTGCTTGGATTGGAGTGTATTAGCTATAAGGAGAGATTGGATAAACTTGGATTCTGTTCACTTGAATGTTGGAAGCTGAGGGGCAACCACATAGAAGTACATAAAATTATGAGAAGCATGGATAGGGTGTATAGTCGGCGTCTTTTCCCCAAAGGTGGAAATGTCAAATACTAGGGGCATATGTTTAAGGTGAGAGGGGAAAAGTTAGAAGGAGACGTGCAAGGCAGGTTTTTATGCAGAGGGTAGTAGGTACCTGAAACACATTGTCAAGGGAGGGGATAGAAGCAGATATGATAGCAATGCTTAAGAGGCATTTACACAGGCACATGGACAGACAGAAAATAGATGAATGCAGACATATGCAGACAGATGTGATTAGTCTAGAATGGTATTATTGGCAGCGCAAGCATGGAATTCCGAAGGGCCTGTTCCTGTGCTGCACTTCCAATGTTTCTTTGTCCTATGATGTCCTGCAACTTACCACACACAACCTGAAAGACACCTCCTTCAGGCCTCTTACATCCGCTGGACTCTATCCTGAATGTGATTTGAATACTGATGTCAGATTAACAGGTCTGTTGATCATTGTTTCCTCTTTTTCTTGATTTTTTGAATAGTGGGGTTACATTTATATTTACGTACTGATCTGAATTGTATAAGTTGCATGAGAGTAGGTCAATTGGTGTTAAACAATGCAAGTTATTTTCCAGAAGCCACATTTCTCACATCAGACTTTTAGCCTTGGGTGCACATGCTGGCATGTATATATACAAAGTTCGGGTTGGTGTCACAATTTACCTTCAAACAGAAAAAGGTTTCCAAATCTTACACAAAGAGGCTACTTTCCTTTTGCTGTATATTGAGCAGATAATGGCTGCAGGGGTTCAATGCATCTTCAATGTATTGATTGATTATACCAAACCATTTTTGTGAATTGGGATTTAATTTTCAATTTCAAGGGATGTAGATTCAAGTGCCTAATTTTATACACCAACAAACGATGCCTCAACAGCTTCCATGTCCAATTTACATACTGATGCATTTTTTTTGCTACTGAGAGTTGCAGAGTCATAGAGATGTATAGCACAGAAACAGACTCTTTCATCCAACTCGTCCATGCTGACCAGCTATCCTAAATTAATCTAGTCCCATTTGCCAGCACTTGGCCCATATCCCTCCAAACCCTTCCTATTTATATACTGATCCAGATGCCTTTTACATGTTGTAATTGTACCAGCCTCCACTATTTCCTCTGGCAGCTCATTCCATACACAAACCACCCTCTGCATGAAAAGGTTGCACCTTAGGTCTCTTTTAATTCTTTCCCCTCTCACCCAAAACCTATGCCCTCTAGTTCTTGACCCTTCCCCACCCCAAGGAAAAGCCCTTGTCTATTTACCCTATCCATGCCCTTTGTAACTTTATAAACCTCCATAAGGTTACTCCTCAGCCTCAGACACTCCAGGGAAAACAGTCCCAGCCTATTCAGCCTCTCCATATAACTCATAACCTCCAACCCTGGCAATACCCTTGTAAATCTTTTTGAACCCTTTCAAGTTTCACAGTATGTTTCATATATTAGGGAGACTAGAATTGCACTCAATATGCTAAAAATAGCCTAACCAATGTCCTGTACAGCTGTAACATGACCTCCCAAATTCTATACTCAATGATCTGACTAATAAAGGAAGCATACCAAACACCTTCTTCATTATTCTATCTATCTGTGACTCTACTTTCAACAAACTATGAACCTTCATTCCCGGGTCTCTTTGTTCAGCAGGACCTTACCATCAAGTGTATAAGTCCTACCCTGATTTGCCTTTCTAAATTGCAGCTCCTCACTCCCATCTAAATTAAACTCCATCTGCCACTCCTCAACCAACTGGCTCAACTGATCAAGATTCCTTTGTATTCTGAGGTAACCTTCATTGCTGTCAACTATATCTGTAAACTTACTAACTATAATCCAATGTACACATCCAAATCATTTATATAAATAATTAAAAGCAATGGACCCAACAACAATCTGTGTGGCACTTCACTGGTCACAGGCTGCCAGTCTGAAAAGCAACCCTCCACCATCACTCTCTGTCTTCTAAGTTTGAGCCAAACTTCTGTATCCAAATGGCTAGTTCTCCCTGTATTCCATGTGATTTAACTTTGCTAACTAATCCACTATGAGGAACCTTGTCGAACGCCTTACTGAAGTTATATAGATCATGTCTACCGCTCTTCCCTCATCAATCCTCTTTGTTACTTCTTCAAAAAAACTTAATCAACTTAGTGAAACATAACTTCTCAGGCACAAAGCCATGTTGATTATTCCCAATCAGTCCTTGCCTTTCCAAATACATGTAAATCTTATCTCTCAGGATTCCCTTCAACAACTTGCCCACCACTGATGTCAGACTCATCAGTTTAGAGTTCCCTGGCTTTTCCTTACCACCTTTCTTAAAGAGTGGCACCACGTTAGCCGACCTCCAGTTTTCCAGCACCTGAGTTGTGACAATCATGAGCCAAATATCTCAGCAAGAGGCCCAGCAAACACTTCCCTAGCTTCCCACAGAGTTCTCGGGTACACCTGATCAGTTCTGGGGATTTATCCACTTTTATGAGTTTTAAGACATTCCTCCTCCTCATAATATGGACATTTTTCAAGATGTCACCATCTATTTCCCTACATCGTATCTTCCATGTCCTTCTCCACAGCAAATGCTGATGCAAAATAATCATTTAGTATCTCCCCCATCTTCTGTGGTTCCACATAGGCTGCCTTGCTGATATTTGAGGAGTTCTATTATCTCCCTAGTTACCCTTTTATTCTTAATGTATTCATAAAATCCCTTTGGATTCTTCTTAACCCTATTTGCCAAAGCTATCTCATGTCCCCGTTTTTCCCTCCTGATTTCACTCTTAAGTATATTGCTACTACCTTTATACTCTTCTCAGGATTCACTCAATCTCTACTGTCTATATCTGACATATGGTTCCTTCTATTCCCTAACCAAAACCTCAATTTCTGTAGTCATCCAAGTCTCTATACATCTATCATCCTTGCCCTTCACCCTAATAGTAACATATTGCTTCTGGACTCCCATTGTATCATTTTTGAAGGCTTCCCATTTTCCAGACAACCCTTTACCTGTGAACAGTACCCCCCCACATCCCCCCTTCCCCATCCAATTTTTGAAAGTTCTTGCCTAATACTGTCAAAATTGGCCTTCCCCCAATTTGGAACTTTAACTTTTAGATCTGGTCTATCCTTTTCCATCACTTTTTAAAAACGAATACAATGAATGTCACTGGCCCCAAAGTGCTTCCCCCACTGACAACTCAGTCACTTGTCCTGCCTTATTTCCCAAGAGTAGGTCAAGGTTTGCACCTTCTCTCATAGGTACATCCACATTCTGAATCATAAATTGGCTTGTATAGACTCAACAAATTCCTCTCCATCTAAACTCTTAACACTATGGCAGTCCCAGTTTATGTTTGGAAAGTTAAAATCCCCTGTCATTACCACCCATTGTTCTTACAGATAATTTAGATCTGTTTCTTAATTTCCCGATGATGATTGTGGGGGATCGATAGTACAATCCCAATAAGGTGATCATCCCTTTCTTATTTCTCAGTTCCACCCAAATAACTTCTCTCAATGTATTCCGAGGAGGATCCTCCCAAAGTACAACTGTCATGTTATCCCTTCTCAAAAACGTCTCTCTTGCCCCCCCCACCCCCCTTTCTATCCTGCCTATAGCATTTGTATCCTGGAACATTAAGCTGTCAGTCCTATCCTGCGGATCAGTTCCTGCGGATTGGAGGGTGGCTAATGTACCACTTTTTAAGAAAGGTGGGAGAGAGAAAGCAGGAAATTATAGACCAGTTAGTCTGACTTCACTGGTGGGAAAAATGCTGGAGTCTATTATAAACGTTGAAATTATGACACATCTGGATAGTAGTAACAGGATAGGTCAGAGTCAGCATGGATTTATGAAGGGGAAATCATGCTTGACTAATCTTCTGGAAATTTTTGAGGATGTAACTCTGAAGATGGACGAGGGAGATCCAATAGATATAGTGTACCTGGACTTTCAGAAAGCTTTTGATAGAGTCCCACATTGGAGGTTAGTGAGCAAAATTAGGGAGCATGGTACTGGGGGCAAAGTACTAACTTGGACTGAAAGTTGATTGGCTGACAGGAAATAAAGAGTAGTGATAAGTGGCTCCATTTTGGAATGGCAGGCAGTGACCAGTGGGGTACCACAGGGATCAGTGCTGGGACCGCAGCTTTTTACAATATATGTTAATGATATAGAAGATGGTATTAATAATAACATTAGCAAATTTGCTGATGATACTAAGCTGGGTGGCAGGGTGAAATGTGATTAGGATGTTAGGAGATTACAGGGTGACCTGGACAGGTTAGGTGAGTGGTCAGATGCATGGCAGATGCAGTTTAATGTGGATAAATGTATGGTTATCCACTTTGGTGGCAAGAACAGGAAGGCAGATTGCTACCTAAATGGAATCAATTTAGGTAAAGGGGCAGTACAAAGAGATCTGGGTGTTCTTATATACCAGTCAATGAAGGTAAGCATGCAGGTACAACAGGTAGTGAAGAAGGCTAATAGCATACTGACCTTCATAACAAGAGGGATTGAGTATAGAAGCAAAGAGGTTCCTCTGTAGCTGTACAGGGCCCTAGTGAGACCACACCTGGAGTATTGTGTGCAGTTCTGGTCTCCAAATTTGAGGAAAGACATTCTGGCTATTGAGGGAGTGCAGCGTAGGTTCACAAGGTCAATTCCTGGAATGGCGGGACTACCTTATCCTGAACGATTGGTACGACTGGGCTCGTATACCCTTGAGTTTAGAAGACTGAGAGGGGATCTGATTGAGACATATAAGATTATTAAAGGATTGGACACTCTGGAGGCAGGGATCATGTTTCCACTAATGGGTGAGTGCCGAACCAGAGGACACAGCTTAAAAATACGGGGTAGACCATTTAGGACAGAGATGAGGAGAAACTTCTTCACCCAGAGAGTGGTGGCTGTGTGGAATGCTCTGCCCCAGAGGGCATTGGAGGCTCAGTCACTGGATTCATTTAAGAAAGAGTTGGATAGAGGTTTCAAGAATAGTGGAATCAAGGGTTATGGAACAGGATACTGATTAAGGATGATCACCCATGATCATATTGAATAGTGGTGCAGGCTCGAAGGGCAGAATGGCCGACTCCTGCACCTATTGTCTATTGTCTATCCTGAGCCATTTCTCTATAATTGCTATGATATCCCAGTCCTATGTTCCTAACCATGCCCTGAGTACATCTGCCTTCCCTATTAACTTTCTTGCAATGAAATAAATGCAGTTTAGTTTATCAGTCCTACCTCATTCTCTGCTTTGTTCCTGCCGATCTGAATGTTTGACTTGCTCCTATTCCCAACTGTATCAGGCTCAGATTTATCTCTTTCCTCACTATTTCCCTGGGTGCACCCCCTCCTGCCACCCCTGCCCCCTCACCCCCCAACATTGCTAGTTTAAATCCTACCAAGCAGTTCTAGCAAATCTCCCTGCCAGTATAGTAGGCCACTCTATCCCAGAAGTATTTTCAATGATGCAAAAATATGAACCCTTCTCCCCTGCACCAGCTTCTCAGCTACGCTCAATCCTATTCCTACTCTCACTAGCCCGTAGCAAGGTAGTAATCTAGATATTACTATCCTCGAGGACCTCCTTTTTAAATTCCTGCCTAAATTCCTTTATTCTCCCTTCTGAATCTTATCCTTTTTCTTTCCTATGTCATTAATTCCATGTGTGCAATGATCTCCTGCTGGTCCTACTCCTCTTTGAGAATATTTTGCACCCTCTCTGAGACATCCTTGATCCTGGCACTAAGGAGGCAACACATCATTCTGATTTCTCGCTGTCGACTGCAAAAATATCTGTCTGTGCCTCTGACTAGAGAGTCCCCTATTACAATCGAATGCTTGGAACCTGATGTACCTCTCATTACATTAGAGCCCGTCTCGGTACCAGACACTTGACTGTTCGTGCTACATTCCATCACCTCCTATATTTTTCAAAACAGCATACTTGTTTGAGATGGGGATAGCCACAGGAGACTCCTGTACTACCTACCTCTCTCTCCCCTACCTTTCCTGGCAGTAACCCATCTACCTGACTGTATCTGTGTTATTTTTCCCCTTCCTATAACTGCGATCCATCATACCCCCTAGCTCCTATAAATTCCTTGTTGCCTCTAACCATCGTTCCAACTGATCCATGAGATCCGATCAGGTTCACAACCAAAAACATTTACTGTAGACATAATTATCAGTAAAATGGAGACTCTCCCTAATCTCCCATATCCAACAGGAAGAGCACATCACTGTATTAAAGGCCATCTTTGCACTTTAACAATCAATAAAATCAAAAAATAGCACAGTCTTACTGCCCTAACAAACACTGCTGCAGGCTAACTTAGTGCAAATGTTTTATATTTTTAAATTTTAAGCAAGAGACAGATCTCAATAAATCATATAACCAGAAAGAACCCACTCTACTCACTATTAAAAAAAGGCAGCAGGGTTACACTTAAAAAACATGCACTTATCTGTTCCTGTACTGTGAGCTCTCCCACACAGGTTCCTTCAAGGTCAATTGTGAATTTGGCTGTTTGTTAATTTTTCTTAGACACACTCCAATGTCCACAAGTACTTAAAGTCAAACAGCAAGGTAGTAGCTGTGCAGATTCACTGCTGTGTCAGACAGGAGTGTAGATTACTTTCTCTTTCTCTCTCAATGACCATGTGGTCTTTGCCTTTGTCTCTCTTCCTCCTTTTTATCGGCTTAGAGTTTATGAAGAGAGAAAGTGGAAAGTAGATGTATTTTTCAAAAATGCATATGTGACCATAGTAGCTAATTGTGTACACAAGTGTAATACATGCATATATAAACACAAAATAGCAATGCATACAAGAAAGGTCCATAGTGTTTAATGCCTCCTTGAAAGTGCTGTCCAGTTGGTACTCGTGCCCTGAGTTCTGATGAAGAGTCACTAGAGTTGGAACATTAACTCTGCTTCCTTCCTACAGGTGATACCAGACATGTTGAATTTCATTAGCATTTCTGTTTTTGTTTTTGGTGAGTTTGTGGTGTGATACCATACGTTCTTCAGCATTCTATGTCATTCATTTAGATGTTGGAGCTGAAATTTACCTCCATCACTAAAACAAAATGTTTATTGTACACCTTCTCTGATAATTGCAAAATTAACAATTATTGCACCTTAACTGTAACCGCTGAAAATCAATTTTACCTCTTTTATTAAATACTCCCCAATGTTATTTGTCTAATGATGACACTTCTGGTTTAAAATACACTAGATGTTGCTACCTTTCAATAAAAAATTAAAGTATCTTTTCTTTCTACTGCTTCCTTTTAACATTATTTTCCAATTAATTATCCTGTTCGTAATATATTTTACTGTATGTTAAACATGCGTTATTACAGCAATTATATTTCAACATGAAGATGCTCACATCTCTATTCAGAGCTATTTTCATTCACCATTCTCAATTCAAAGTCAATATTCAGCAAGAAAATCTAGAAATGCTTTCTATTCAATAAATGTGCACAAAACAGTAAGTACTCGTCTTTCCTAACAATGCAAGAGGCGTTACCACACATTGAATAGAATTTGAAAACAGAATCACCTCGTCACAGATGTCTATTTGGAACTGAAATCCATTAACTTGAAGCCACTTGGTTTAAATTCAATCTTTAGTCCACAATACTAATATGTATCTAAAAGTAGCAATGCTTAAATATAACATTTTTTATCTGGAATTTTCATATGAAGCTCAAGGATTTAATTTGCTGTTAGCACCTGGTATTCACTTTATGTGTCTTTTCTGTATTTTCTTCTTTCCATATGTTCCTTAGGGCATTATTAAAATGTGAATGAGTTAGGCTGTAATGAAATTTACAACTGGGCAACTGAGCCAAAAATTATTATAATCAAATTGTATATTATTTTATATTAAAGATAGAAAAGGTGCTATTAAAAGTTTTTATTTCTTTTAGGCGAGCAATGCTATAAACAATGCATACTGTGTTAGTACAAGCTGGCATTAATAAAGTCAGTAATATTCAGATGCCCGCTCTAGATATCAGTCTAAAAAACCTTCTCGCAATTTTTAAAAGTTTCCTTCATGGAATGAGGGCATCGCTGGCTAAGCCAGCATTTATTGCCCATCCCTATTTTGTCAGAGGACAGTTAAGAGTCAACCACATTACTGTGGTTCTGGAGTCACAGGAAGGCCAAATCATGTAAGGACGGCAGTTTCTTTTCCTAAAAGACATTAGAATTGCCTTCAATGCATTTACATCCTTAATTAAATAAAGTACCAATACTTCTGGAGGCCAGAAGCAGTTCAGTTGGCACCCTTGGCAC
Organism: Chiloscyllium plagiosum; assembly: GCF_004010195.1. Taxonomy (NCBI): domain Eukaryota; kingdom Metazoa; phylum Chordata; class Chondrichthyes; order Orectolobiformes; family Hemiscylliidae; genus Chiloscyllium; species Chiloscyllium plagiosum. Next base: position 69,045,012 of record NC_057716.1, on the reverse strand, counting down.
TTGCTTTTACTCACCTCAGTCAATATTGCTAGTAATGTCCAGATAAGGGATTCATGAAGGTGGAGTATATTGAGAAAACAATGTGCAGAGATTTTAAAGAAGAAACTTAAAGTGAGTTATTTGGTGATGATGTGACATTCTATGAAGTAACATTTCAGATAATGTCCATGTTCCCATATTTGCATTTTGAAAAAATACATTTGTGATGCACAAAGCATCTATTTCTGAAGTTGCCAACATATCTGTACAACTGTTGAATAAAATATAATAAAATTGGTATCAAATTGCCGGGCATATCATCTTCTGCCAACGTATTTTATGAGTAGACAGGCAGGAGGCGGGAAGAACACAACAAGCCAGGCAGTGTCAGTTGGTGAAGAAATCAATGTTTTGGGTGTAACCTTTCTTCAGGACTGGGTGTGGGTTTAGGGGATAAAGGGGGTGGCAGGGGAAGGGTGGTGAATTGGGAATGGGTGAAGTCAGGCAAAGGGTACGACCTGGTTGGCCAAAGGGAGGAATGAATCTGGTTGGTGGCTGGGAAGAGTGAAAAGGAGGGGGAGGGGCTGGGAAGGGAGTCAGGGAAGGGAAGGGAAGTTATTTGAAATTGGAGAACTCAATGTTGAGTCTTCCGGGCTGTAGGCTGCCCAGGCAGAAGATGAGATGTTGTTCCTCCAATTTGCGGTTTGGTCCGTTGTGGCAATGCAGGAGGCCAAGGATAGTCAGAAAGGGAGTGGGAAGAGGAATTAAAATGGGCGGTAACTGGGAGGTCCAGTTGGCCCCTACGGGCCCACCAGAGGGTCGTACCCTCTGCCTGTCTTCACCTATCCCCACTCCACCACCCTGCCCCTGCCATACACTTTAGATTACTTACAGTGTGGAAACAGGCCCTTCATTCCAACAAGTCCACACCGACCCTCCGAAGAGCAACCCACCCAGCCCCACTCCCCTACATTTACCCCTTCACCTAACACTACGGGCAACTTAGCATGGCCAGTTCACCTAACCTGCACATCTTTGAACTGCGGGATGAAACCGGAGCACCCGGAGGAAACCCACGCAGATACGGGGAGAATGTGCCTGAAGTGGGAATTGAACACAGGTCTCTGGCGCTGTGAGGCAACAGTGCTAACCACTGTGCCACCATGCAGCTCCTCCTACAACTACCCCCACTCCTGAAGAAGGGTAACATCCAAAACATTGATCTCTCCACCTCCTGATGCTGTCTGGCTTGCTGTGTTCTTCCAGCCTCCTGCCGATTTACTTTGGATTCCAACATCTGCAGTTGTTTTGTCTCTAACATATATTATAAAGCATGATTTTTTAATGTTGTTAGTCATGGAAACAACTGTAGGTTGCGCATCCTTATATATGATATATTAAAATCTCTATTTTATTAAATTCTTGATTTGAAATGTGCAATTGAATATTAATAAGTTAGTGGCTTTGATTAATTTAATTGTAAAGAGGAAGGAATGATTCAGATGAATGAATGCAGAAGACAATTCATGTTAATTCAGTTATTATTAGTTATTTGAATTTGTAATTCAGATGTAGTTCCTGCCAATGCCACATTCTTATATTTTAATAATTGTGGTTATGATTTCATATGTTGTAATTTAATTGTCTATTAAGGATTTTTTTTATCACCTTATGTCATGTGCTATGTAAAGGTTCTGTTTTGACGCTACTATTTGTCAGTAGGACATCCTGTAGCTTGGTATAGAACTGTTTTTTGTAAAGACCACATCTTTTGATTTCCTTCATTATTGGATTGTGATCTTAAAAAGGAAGATAAGTGTGAAGGCCATTAGTGATAAACATTTAAAAGAATAAACATGAGGCCTTGTACTACAGAAATAAGATGACACTAAAATTGGTAAAACCTTCTTGCAAGTGGAGGATTTGTCCCTGATGAACTGAAAAGAGAGCACAAAAGCCAGGTTGATTGAACTGGTAAGTTAACTCAAAATGGAATTTTCTGCTTAGAACTGCTTCAATACTTTAAGAAGTGAGACAGCAAAATCAGTTAACTTTGAATTACAGTTAAAGCTGATTGAAATGGAAAATAAATTAAAACGCAAGAAATAAAACAAAACACAGAAAGGAAGTGGAATTTAACAGATTGGACTTTGAAGAAAAGGCATGTGAAAGAGAGACTGGAACTAGAGATGTGAGACAGGGAGACTTGACAGAGAGAGAGAAAGAAAAAGAGACATTGGTAAATAATTTAAGCTTAGAGTGATGCAGTTGATGCTGATGCAGACTCTGTTAGGCAAAATTTTAGACATAGTCTAAAGTCCAGTAAGGAAATGTTTAAATTTGTGCAGTCCCTACCAAAATTTAAGGAAAAGGGTATTTCATTGGAGAAAATAATTAGACAAATGAATTGGCCGAAGGACAACTGGATATTTTCCATCGAGAGAAATGAACAGGGAATGTATCTTCACTGTAAGAGGAGGTTTCAAGGGATTATGACACAATTTAAAAAAGCTATACAGTGCACATGTAGAGTTCAAGAAGCTTATAAGACAACAGGTTGAAGAAAGAGCTTGGGTACAGTGATATGGAATTTGAAAGGATTAATCACGTTAATTTTGACTGGTAGATAGAAGCATTGGGAGTTGAAACCATGTCTGAAATTCCCAGAGGTATCAGTCTCTTGGAAAAATTTAAAATCTTACGAACTATTGTAATAGAATTCTTGTAGAAGACCAAAAGTTTGCAACTACTGGACAGGCAGCAATGATGACTTGGGTGATTATGGGTGATCCATAAAACGAAACCCTTTTTTATCACTTCCTTAAACCCAAGAAAAGAGAATGGTAAAGTGAATAGAAGGCAAATAGCTAGGATATAGTAAGGATATCTGGACTTTCCCCAAAATGTTTTCATCAGATCAGAAGGGAAAATCCTGAAGGTACAGGTAAAAATCAAGGGTCTCAGTGTTCCCATTGGAATAAAGCAGGATACCATCACTCAGAATGCTGGACATTGTGAAGGAAATGATTGTGTTTATAAGAACTGGTCCAGAAAGGGTCTCAAAAGGAATGTGCTATGCATCAAACTGTCACTTCAACTACAACCAGAACTAAAAGTAAAAACTGTTGTGTGAAGTAGTGTAGATGAGAGCTATGAAAAGTTATTACTGAAGTGAAATATAATGCCTCTTTCTGACAATAATGTTGTTAAACCCATAAAAAATGTTGCTATTATCTAATTTGATACTATTTCTGGGCAATTCAGATCCCAGATTAAAATTTCCTCTGAAAGCTCATTTTAAAAAAATTTAGTGAGATGGTCTGTCACTGAAATATAAGTAATGCTGCAGGCTTGGTTTTAACAAAAAAATGAAAAGTTAATCACGCAAAACAAATGCATGTAAATAGAATAAACAAAATAATTTACATATAACATATATTTTAAAAATTTTTAACACTTGAAAAATATTATTTCATTAATTCTCAAAGCACTCCTTTATAGAACACACACCAGAAAGACTTCCCTCCTCCATCATCCCTTTTTATCTCAATTTAGCTGTGGCTTCAACTCCTTAATCTTTAGAATCTGATAGCTTCTTCCTGGTGCCTTCATAAAACTAAGCTTAGAGAGTTTCACATTCAAATAACTGCTTTAAGATTGTAACCAAACACTTCTTGTCTGGAACTTTAAAATATACTCCTTACACTGAGGTAATCTATTTCTTAACAATTCTTTGTCAGGAACAACTGCTTTATATATCAAGCTTCAGCCAAGATCCTGCAGAACTGCCCAAACTAAACTAAAAAAATCTTTTTCAAAGACATGGATATTTTCTATTCAACAGAAAAGAATCATTCCCTGACTTACAAACTGGAACTGAATACACAGCAATTTATTTTGTTCACTCATAAAATTCTCCCAATGTAAGCACAAAAGAAGAAATTACCATGGCTATGGAAATATTTACAACGTAATTATTAAACCCTTTCAGAAACACAGCAAATTCATGTGTGATTTTTCTGAATTCAAAAATCGAAACTCAAAAATGTAATACTAAAATGTATATAAATCACACACTGCATGAAAATATTAAAGGACACAGGGGAGATCCTCAAACTCTCTTGTTGGAGGAGGATCTATTTTCTGTCCAGAGAGTTAAATGAAAGCAAAGGTATTAGTAAATGGAATAAGTGAAGATTATATCTTGGTTCTGTGGCACAAGGTGCAATAAAAATGCAATTTGTTATGTGGATGGGGATAGTAGGAGCCATTAAGGAATTACCCATGGTCAGAATGGATTTACTCCTGGGTAATGAGTTGGCCCGAGTGAAAGTTATAGCTTTGTCTATACAATAGAAAACCTGAAGGAGGTTAAATCAAGGATCAGTTATAAAAACACATTCCAGGTTACATGTGATGACCAGAACAATGGTTAAACAAAATCCATCACCAAGGGTCAAAGTTATGCAACAGGCAGATGTTATAGGAGCCAAAACTTCTTTTACTGGTGAGGATAATTCAAGGGAAGAATTCAGCATATCTTCATTAATTGAGGCTTAGAAAGCAAATCTCAAATTAAGTACATTAGCAAAAACAATTTATGCAGAATTAAGGCTGAAGGAGTTCCAGAGTGCTATTACATTGACAATGGAGATCTAACAAGGAGGTGGAGACACCTGAACAGACTTGCAGATGAGGAGTGGGTAGAGTGAGAGTACAGAAATATATGTTTTCAGCCCAGTGCCAGGGTATGGAACATCTGCACATTCCTGTAAAGGAAACTTCAGTGTAGCGGAGGACTCAATGATTGTGGTCCATGTAGATAACAATGACACAGGTACAGTGAGGAAAGACATTTTGCATGGAGAGTGTGAGGATCAAGGCACTAAATTGAAAAGCAGAACCTCAAAGATTATAACCCTTAGGTTATTGCATGAGCCATGCATGAATTGGCAAGGTGTACATAAAATAAAAATGCTGAACACTTGGCTCAAAAACTGGTGTGGGAGAAGTGGTTATTGTTCATGGGTCACTGGCACCAGTACTGAGAAAAATAGAGGCTATATTGTTGAGAAAATCTATACTTGAACATGTTGGAACCAGTGTTCTTGTGAATTGCATGACTAAGGATGTAGAGAGCGTTTCAAATTAAACATTCAAGACTAGGGATCAAGTGCTGAAAGATGTGATATATGAAAGGGTATAAACAAAATAAGAGTTGAAAATAATAATAAGGCAAAAAAGGGTCAAAGTATGGCAGGAAGTGTCAGATAGAAAAATCTAGGAATGCAAGATTAAATGTCATAAGAATAACAAAGAGACAAAATGAAAGGTTCCATCTGAATGCAGGTGGCATTAAAAAGATGTAGACAAATTGTTTGCACATGTCGAAGTAAATAAATTCAATCTCATAGCCATGACAGGAACATGGATGATAAGGTCTTGGTCCTGAATATTGAAGAGTATATAAAATGTTATAAAAAAGGAACATAGATAAAACTGGAGGGGTTGCACTGCTAACTAAGGATGGCATTTGTGCCATAGCTGGAAATTACTTTGACTCATGTGATCAGGATACGGTATCAGTTTTGGTAGAAGTGAAGAATAGTAGGGGAAATAAGTCTCTGGTGGAAGTGGCTCACGCTAACCACAATGTAGGACAAAGTGTACAAGAAGAAATTTTGGATTCTTGTGATAAAGGAGTCAAACAGGAGGCTGGAAGAGCACTGCAATCCAGGGAGCATCAGGAGATGGAGAAGTCCCTCGTTTGAGGTATAACCCTTCTTTAGGAATGGGGATAGGGGTATGGGATTTGCAGATAAAAGGGGGGGAGGGTTATGGGTGGGGAGAGGGGCATAGAGACTGATGATAGTCACGCTGGAAAGGGAATGGGAAGGGGGGAATTTAAATGGGTGGTGACTAGGAGGTCAGGTCGGCCCGTGTGGGCCTGGCTGAGATGTGCAGCGAAATGCGCCCTGAGTTTATGTTTGGTCTCCCTGATATAGAGAAGACCACATCAGGAGCACCTGATACAGTAAACCGGGTTAGAAGAGAGATAGGTGAACCTTTGTCTCATTTGGAAGGGCTATTTGGGGCCCTGGATAGGGTTGAGGGGGGTGGTGTGCTGGCAGGTTTTACGTCTTTTATGGTTGCAGAAAAAGGTACTGGTGTGTTTGGTGGGGGCTGGTGGGGACAGTGGTATGAATCGAGGACTGTCAAAGGGAATGGTCCTTGCAGAAAGCAGAGAGGCGTGTGGATAGGAAGATGTTCTTGGTGGGGTGTAATTGGAGTTGGCGGAAGTGTTTAAGGATGATATGTTGGATGCCTAGACTGGTGGGGTGGAAAGTGAGGATAAGGGGGACCCTGTCTTTATTATGTTTGGATGGGGCAGGGTTTAGAGCGGTGGAGTGGAGAATGGAGCAGATGTGGTGGAGGGCCGACTGGATGACAGAAGGAGGAAAAACACGTTGTTTATAATCGGTGGACATATGGGATGTTTGGGAGTGTAACTTCTCCTTGACAGAGCAACTAGAGTCCCAAAGAGTCCTTCCAGGTGAGACAGAGGTTTACTTGCCTCTCCTCCAACTGAGTTTACTGCATCTGGTGCTCCCGATGTGGTCTTCTCTACTTCAGTAAGACCAAATATAAACTAAGGACATGTTTAGCCGAACATCTCAGCCAGGCCTGTAAAGGCAAGCCTGACCTCCTGGTCACCATTCATCTTAATTCCCTCTTCTCTTCCCTGTCTGACATGTCCATCCTTGACCTCCTCAATTGCCACCGCGAATTATAGGAACAACACCTCATCTTCCAACTGGGCAGCATACAGCCCAGATGACTTAACATTGAGTTCTCCAATTTCAAATAGCCTTCTCACCCATTCCCCAAGTCCCTTTCCAGCCCTGCCTCCTCCCTTCCATTTCTTCCACTAACCCCTCCTTCCAGCTACCAATCAGATTCAATAGGCCTGTCGATCTACCATGTCGTACCTACCACCTTTATTCATCTATCAACGCTACACCACTCTGCTCCTCCCCCCAACCATAACCATTCCCCCTCCTTGTGTACAACTCCCCCAACCACCATCCTTGGTCCTGAACAAGGGTTATACCTGAAATGTCAGACTTCCCCACCTCCTGATGCTGCCTGACTTGCTGTGTTCTTCCAGTCTCCTGCTTGTCTGCTTTGGATTCCAGCATCTGCCTTTTCTTTTGTCTCATGATAATAGAGCAGCAATGACCGTGGGTGACTTTTTATCTACATGTAAACTGGAATAACAACCTATCAAACATCCTCTGAATGAGGATTTCATAGAATATTTCCAAGATTATTTTAGAGAAATACATTTTAGAAATGACCAGAGAGCCGGTTAGATTTGGTGTGGTACCATGTAAAGCGACAGGCTTAATTAGTGATTTAGACTACTCTGAGGTAGCAGCAGCCATAATCTGATTGAATTTTATATCCTGTTGGATAGGTAGCAGATTTGGTCTAAAACTAGTGTCAAATAGTGGGCAACTATATAAGCGTGAAAGTTGAGTTAGCTGGAGTGAACTGGCATACTAGGTTAAGGGATAGATTAATAGATACATAGCTGTAGACGTTTAAGGGGATGTTTCAGAATGCTCAAAATATGTACATTCCTACTATACAGACAAATTCTGAAGGGAGAACTCATCATCTGTGGTTCAGGAGGAAAGATTCAGAGTATAAGAAGATGCTAGCTGGGAATGTAACAGCAAATAACAAGAATTTCCGTAAGGTTTTAAAATGAAAAAGACTAAATAAAATGAATGTTGGACCTCTAGAGAATGATTCTGGAGAAATAGTAGTAAATAATAAGGAAATAGAGGCTGTAGTAAACAAATATTTTGCTCTATCTTTACTACATAGTATACATCAACATTTTGATAATAGTTGTAAATCAGGTGGTGGAATGGAGAGAGGAATATTCGTAAAATTACAATCAATAGGGAAATGGTACTAGGAGAAAGTGAGGACTGCAGATGCTAGAGATCAGAGGTGAAAATGTGTTGCTGGAAAAGCGCAGCACGTCAGGCAGCAAGGAACAGGAGAATCGACGTTTCGGGCATAAGCCATTCTTCAGGAAGGTGTTCATGCATGCTGCCTGACCTGCTGCGCTTTTCTAGCAACATATTTTCAGAAATGGTACTAGGCAAATTATGAAGATGTCAGCTGACATGTTCTTAGGTTCAGATTGATCCAATCCTAGGGTATAAAAGCGTTTGCAAATGAGGTATTCATGCATAGGTGTTCATTTTCCAAAATTCCTTAAATTCAGGAGTGTTTCCCTTAAACTGAAAGTTGCAAATATCCCTCTATTCAAGAAGGAAGGGAGGAAAACAAAGGAGTCAATAGGCCAATTAGCTTGACATCTGTCATAGAAAAGGTTTAGAATTGATCATTAAGGAGATTATAACTGCACAAACCTCCAGGTCATCGGGAAGATTCAACATGGTTTTGTCAAAAGGATCATGTTTAACCAATTTATAGGAATTCTTGGAAGGAGTAACACATTGCAGATGACAAAGAGTTTGTAGATATACCATATTTGGATATCCCAAAGATATTGGATAAAGTGCCACATCAAGTGTTGTTGCAGAAATAAAAGCTCATTCGATATAGGATCACATGTCAATAAGGAAAGAAGGCTAGCTCGCTGGCAGATAACAGCGTATACATTAATGGTTCTTTGTCAAATTGACAGGTTGTGGTGGGCGGAGTCTCAAAGGCATCTGTGCTGAGTCCTTAATAGTTTGCAATTTACATTAATGATTTGGATGTGGAGGGAGCAAAGGCATGGTGACTAAATTTGTAGATGGCAGCAAAATAGGTAGGATAGTATGTTATGAGGAAAACATAAGGATGTTGAAAGTGGGGATAGATAGGTTAAGGGAGGCAAAAATCTGACAATTGGAGTAAATTGCAAAAAAAAGGTGTAGTTGTTCACTTTGGTAGGAAGAATAAAGAAAAGAATTATGCAAATGGAGAACAACTGCAGAATTCCAAAGCACAGTGGGATTTAAGTGTTCTTAAAGCAAAAATGTAATGCACAGGTTTCATAAATAATATGGGTGATGGAACGTTATCTTTTGAAGGGAATTGAACATAATGTAACAATACTATGCGCATTTTTGGTTTCCATATGGAATAAAGGATGTAAATACTTTGCAGGTAGTTCAAAGGAGGTTTACTAGATTGATGCCGAGAATGACTCGGTTGTCTTATGGGGATACGTTAGACAGATTATTATTGTTTTCAAGGTTGTGTAGAAGAGCGAAGGATGAATGATGGAAAGTATAAGATCCTGAATCATCTTGACAAGGTGGGCATGGCGTAGATGCTTCCTGTTGTGGGTTAGTCCAGAATTAGGGGGGCACTTTTAAAAAATTAGGGACACCCTTGAAGGACAGAGATGAGAACTTATCGTTTCTTTCCAAATATTGTGTAACTTTGTGCCTCAGAAAGTAATAATGATGGGAGGGGGGTCTTTAAATAGTTTTAAAACAGAGATGTACAGACTCATGTTAAGCAGATTAATCAGGGTTATCGTAGGTAAAGGAGAATGTGGAGTTTGAAACAAACAGATCAGACATGGTCTTGTGGATTGGTGGAGCAATCAAGGAGCTGTAATTATGCTTCTATTTTGTACGTTCTTATATCATGTTATGCCAACATTGAATTTCTCCTAGATCAAACTCACTCATTGAATGATTTATTGTGCTTTCTTTGATCAGAACATATCTCCCATTTAAGAAATACAGGCTGGTTTTATATGATGCATAGATATATGAAAACTTTGTTTGATTTTGCATCCTTCAAACTGTCTTGCAGCCACTCAGCAGCACACTTGGTCTGAACTACAAACAGAAGTCATTGAAATGGGAGGTGATGGTCTAGTGGTATTATTACTGGCCTGTTAATCCAAGTAATGTTCTGGGTCAATGGTTTGAACCCCACCATGGCAGATGGTGGAATTTTAACTCATTAAAAATCTGGAATCAAGAGTCACTAATAAGGACCATGAATCCGTTGTCGATTGTTGGACAAACCCATCTGGTGCACTAATGTCCTTTAAGGAAAGAAACTGCAATCCTTACCTGGTCTGGCCCATATGTGACCATTGATCCACAGCAATGTGGCCGACTCTTAATTGCTGCGTGGGCTAATAGGAATGGGCAATCAATACTTGCCTAGCCTCATCCCATGAAAGAATAAAAATGAATTGAGTATGCAGCACAATGTTTGCCTATTGTCTGCTCTGGAAGCAATGGATACTGATTAATCCTTTATTGCTTGTTTCAAGTCTTGTTCAATTTTGCTGTGAGAGAGTCTAATATTAAAACATTTTCCAAATACAATCTTGAGTTTAGGCTTGAAGATTCAGCCATGTTCAATCTTGAGCACATCAAGTATATCAGTACTCTAGTATTGAAGAAATGCTACATTATCATAGAATCATAATCACAGAACTGTGATGGGTGCAGAGGAGGTTATTCAGCCTATTGTATCTGCATTGGCTCGCTGAGATTTTGACTTAGTGTTAACCTCCTGTTTTTTCCCCAATAACCTTGTACATTGCTTCAATGTAAACATGCACGTAATATCCTCCTGAATGCCTCAGTTGAACCAGGCCCCATCACAATTCAGACATCACATTCCAGACCCCAGGCACTCACTGTATGAATTTTTTTTTCTCTCAATTGCTTTCAATCAGTAACTATTGGAATTGTTGTCTTTTGGATGAAGCATTTAATAATTAAAGAGATTTTGTGGCATTCTTGAAGGAACCGCAGGGAGTTCTGTTGGTGTTTGGGGCCAACATTCCTCCCACTACCACCACTTTCATCAAAAACAGATTAACTGCTTGTTCATCTGTGAGCTAATTGGTTACTGCTTTAGTCATTGTAACAGTGATTATATTTCTAAAATGCATCACTGGATGTGACATCCTGCTGATATGATACTGTATCAATACTATTTCATTAATCTATATAATCTGATTACAACATTCCTCAAATTGAGATTTAGAGATCTAATTTCCATTTATTTAATTTAATTCCACTCAGCTATCCTTATTATGGTACTTTATTAATTTAATGCAGCATGTTATGCAAGGGTATGAATTATTCATTTAGATTATAAATCACAGTCTCTTTTTACAATGCTAGTGTTTTCATGTTACATTATTTATATACACGAGGTCTAAAATAATTGGAAAAGGAACCATAGGTGAAATGAAGTTATTTTCTTCATACACATCATTTTATAATCTGGAATGTATGGCCTGAAAGAGTTCTGGAAACATATTCAATAATATCATTCAAAGGGAAATTGTATAAATGTTTAAATAAAAATAAAGTATTGGAAATGCTCAGATGGTCAGACAGTGCAGAGAAGCAGAGGTAATTTTTTCAGGTTGATGAGTTACCCACTGAAGGGTCAGAGACTTGAAACATTAATTTTACATTTCCCTTAACAGAGAAGCTGCAGTGTCTTTCTAGAATTTTCTGTTTTTATTTCAGACATCCAGCATTTACGACACAACAGGTGGATGTTATCTGGCAAATTAAATTTACACTGCCAGCGCTGTGTCCCATGTTTCTGCCATTCCACAGCTAAGTCTTCATTATAATTGATTCAGTCGGGCAAATTTTCAATGCTGAATTGGGAACCTAAAACTCAGATGAATTTCAGTGCCTGACCCTGTTTCTCACTTCTTGCAAAGTTATTTTTTAGTCAGGAGGCAAGGTTGATGCCCAAACTGAAACACCAAGAAACACCAGAAAGTGGGAGCTGCTTGCTGAGAGCCAACAGCTAAGGTAGATGGCAGCCATGTTGGATGTCAATACGTTATTAAAAAGCACAAGCAGCTCAGCAATGGGTCAGCAACAGTGATGACAATGCTGGGAGATTAGATAACAATCCCGCGCAGAAACAGGACAAGGAAGTTCAGGAAAGTTATGAATAAATGGAGAGAATGTTTCTGATCATCCTGCAGAAAGCCCGCTAGCTCTGAACAAACATGAGTCTTCATTCCCCAAATTAACGATTAAAAATGGAATTGCTTGTACACAGTCACTTTAACAGGAATTTATTGCCTGCAATTGGCAATCAGTAGATGAACTGTTCCTTCACTCCTGCTGGTTTGTTTAAACTTGCAAGCTGAAAGCATCCGGATCCCAAGGTGACCTCTTGAATCAATTTGTAAATTCTGCCACTGGCAGCCCTATTCGTTGGAAACAATTGTTCTATATCTTACTTCACAATTAAACTGGCTTCTATAAGTTGTTAATCCTGGTGGGAAACTCACATCCTTAAACCATAAGAAATAGGAACAGGAATAGGCTGTTCAGCCCCTCAAATCTGCTCCGCCATTATTAAAGAATCTGGCTGATCTGACCATCTCAGCACTTAAATTCTAGGTAAAAAGCCTACTCTGCCTGCTGTCAATTAAGGCCTCAACTTGCCACCTTCTTAGGAGAAGAGAAAGGAGTTTGTTTCCCGACTGTGAAACCATTGCAACCTGCTTACAAGTTTGATAAGTGGAGTCCAACTTTTGAGCTGATCACTTTGCTCATTGGGCTGGCGTTTATTACCCAACCTACTTACTCATGAAAGGTAGAGATGGCCATTCTCCTGAAACCACTCAGTGATGGTTTTCTGCAGGTAAGTGGCTTGCCAAACCACTCAAGAGGGCAATTAATAGTCAACTATATTTGTGTGTTATTAAGAGATTTACAACTCAGAAAGAGGCCCTTCAGCCCATGCAAGTCATCAAGCACCTAGCTACTCTAGTCCCATTTTCCAGCACTTGGGCCATAGCCCGATACTCAATGGAGCTTGAAATGATAATCTAAGCATTGTAATAGTTCCTGACTCATTTTGAGGAGGTGGCAAAGACAATTGAAGGTAGACTGCTGGACATTGTCAAATGGACTTCAGAAAAGCATTCGACAAGGTTCCACATCGTTGACTGGTTAGTAAGATTAGAGGGAGCTGGCCAATTGCATATAAAATTCAATTGAAGGCGGGAGATAGACGGTGGTAGTGGAGGGTTGTTTTTCAGACTGGAGGCCTATGACCAGTGGTGTGCCACAGAAAGCGTGGCTGGATCCGCTGTTTTTCTTCATTTGCATAAATTATTTGGAAGTGAATATGGGAGGCAAGTTTGCAGATGACACCAAAATAGGTGGCATAGTGGACAATGAAGAAGACTATCTCAGAGTACAACAGGACCTTGATTAGATGGGCCGCTGGGCTGAGGAGTGGCAGATGGAGTTTAATTTAATTAAATGTGAGGTGTTGCATTTTTGTAAGGCAAACTAAGGCAGGACTTATACACTTAATGGTAAGGCCCTGGGGAGTGTTACTGAACAGAGAGATATAGGGGTGCAGATGCGTAATTCTTGGAAATTGAAGTCACTGGTTGACAGGGTGGTGAAGAAGGCTTGTCTTCATAAGTCAGAACATTGAGTGTAGAAGTTGGAAGTCATGCTGCAGCAACACAAGACATTGGTTAAGCCACTTTTAGAATACTATGTACGGTTCTCATCACCTTTCTATAGGAAAGGTGTTGTAAAACTTGAGAGGGTGCAGAAAAGAGTTGCAAGGATGTTGCCAGGATTGGAGGATTTGAGTTTGAGGGTGAGGCTGAATAGCCTGGATATGTTTCACCTACTTACAGTGTCAGAGGCTGAGGGATAACCTTATAGAAGTTTATAAAATCATGAGGGGTATGTATAGGGTGAATAGACAAGGTCTTTTTCCTAGGATGTGGGAGTGCAAAAATAGAGGACATAGGTTTAAAGTGAGAGGGAAAACTTTAAAAAGGGATAACATTTTCATACAAATGGTGGTGCATGTATGGAACAAGCTGTCAAAGCCTTGGTGGAGGTGGTTACAATTACCATATTTAAAGGGCATCTGGATGGGTGTATGAATAGGAAGGGTTTAGAGGGATATGGGCCAAGTGTTGGAAAATGGGACGAGGTCAGATTGGTCAGTGTGGACGAGATGGACCGAAAGGTTTGCTTTCATGTTCTATGATTCCAAGACTCTATGACTCTATTAATGTTTCAGGCATGAGTTTCAGATACCCAACACCCTCTGAGTGAAATATTTCCTCTTTAAATCCCCTCTAAATCTCTTGCCTTTCCCCTTAAAAAACACAGAAATCACATGTGTAACAAAAGCAGCCTTCTTCCTTAAAAAATACTAGTGAAACATTTGGAGATTTTATGACAATTTGACTTTATGGTCATTTTTATTGATATGGATGTCTTGATTCAAGATTTAAAATTAAGGAACTATTAAAATTCCCAAAACAGTTCGAGTGAGATCAGAACTTACATTCTTTAATTTATTTCAAGGCCTCTGAATTACAGGTACTTGTCCCCTGGAGCACTACTTATTTTTCAAACAATAAGTAGTGAATTTGCAATTATAGAATCATAGAGTCATAGAGATGTACAGCATGGAAACAGACCCTTCGGTCCAACCCGTACATGCCGACAAGATATCCCAACCCAATCTTGTCTCACCTGCCAGCACCCGGCCCATATCCCTCCAAACCTTTCCTACCAGTACCCTTCAACTGACACCTTCCTTCGACTGACTGAACTGGTCCTGACCCTGAACAACTTCTCTTTCCAATCCTCCCACTTCCTCCAAACCAAAGGAGTAGCCATAGGCACCCGCATGGGCTCCAGCTATGCCTGCCTCTTCGTAGGATATGTGGAACAGTCCATCTTCCGCAGCTACACTGGCTACACCCCCCACCTTTTCCTCCGTTACATCAATGGCTATATCGGCGCCGCCTTGTGCTCCCACGAGGAGGTTGAACAGTTCATCCACTTTACCAACACCTTCCACCCCGACCTCAAATTTACCTGGACCGTCTCAGACTCCTCCCTCCCCTTCCTAGACCTTTCCATTTCTATCTCGGGCGATCGAATCAACACGGACATTTACTATAAACTGACCGACTCCCACAGCCAACTAGACTACACCTCCTCCCACCCTGCCTCCTGTAAAAACACCACCCCATATTCCCAATTCCTTCGCCTCCGCCGCATCTGCTCCCAGGAGGACCAATTCCAATACCGAACAACCCAGATGGCCTCCTTCTACAAAGACCGCAATTTCCCCACACATGCGCCTCCGCCGCATCTGCTCCCAGGAGGACCAATTCCAATACCGTACAACCCAGATGGCCTCCTTCTTCAAAGACCGCAATTTCCCCCCAGACGTGATCGATGATGCCCTCCACCGCAACTCCTCCACTTCCCGCTCCTCTGCCCTTGAGCCCCGCCCGTCCAATCGCCACCAGGACAGAACCCCACTGGTCCTCACCTACAACCCCACCAACCTCCACATACATCGTATCATCCGTCGTCATTTCCGCCACCTCCAAATGGACCCACCACCAGGGATATATTTCCCTCCCCTCCCCTATCAGC